>NW_028261392.1:9112842-9290342 GCF_051295495.1 Thamnophis sirtalis
TTATGCTGTTGCAGCCATTATCACTTCTCAACATGCCAAAGAACCAAGAGGACAATTTACCTTGGGCAAAAAAACCTAACCAAAGGGTGAGATGGAATGCAGGCTCCAGATTTCAAGATGAGCCAGGAGAGCCAAGGACACATCAGCAGGTGTTTGCCAAGACCAGAGAATTTTTCTCATAACAATAGAATGAATGAGTTCAACACAGAGACTTTACTGACTTTTTTTTTCTTTTTTCTTTTTTTTTAATTTCCTTGGTTTTAATATATTTTAGACTGTGTTTGATAAAAAGCTATACCGTGTACGGGCTCTGGGAAGTCAGGGGGGGGAAGGGAGGTGGGGTCCTAGGGGGGAGGGGGAGGGGGAAATATAGTATGTGCCAGATTTTAAAGTAACACAATTGCACGTATACTGTTGCTTTTTTAATTCTAGTGTAAAAATAGGAAGCTGAATATATTGATAGATAGTAGAAATACACCGAAGGGAGGAGCAGAAGGAAAGAAGAAAGAGGGGTAGAGAGAGGGTGGGAGAGAGGATCGGAGGGAGGGTGAGATGGAAGGGAGGGAGTGTATTGGGAGAGAGGAGCGATAGAGGGGGGAGGGGAAGTAGGGTAGAGGGGAATGTTGGAGGGGAGAAAGGAAAGTTGGAGGGCGGTGAAAGAAAGGGTGTATGGAGGGTTGAAGTGGTATATCGGGTTTGTATTTTGGGGAGTATTGTTGACAAGGATGGCTGTGTTTATTGCTCAATGTTATATGGCCCCAGTTATACACAGTATATATGTGAATGTATGAAATGAAAATGAAAATAAAACATATTTACAAAGAAGAATGAAGCTCGGTTGGACAGTGTGACCTGCACTAATAGGGTGGAGTGGGAAAGCTATACTGTAATTATGTATGTTTGAGCAGGAATTAGGAAGACTGGTTTTGCCTTCATTGGTGCCAAAATGATGTACTCAATAAAGTGTTGCATTCAGACATCAAAAGCTCTCGAGGGTGCTTGCTTTGGTTGGATCAGTCAGAATGTTGACATACAATTGGTAAAATGAAACAAAAGCCAAAGCCTTAAATGCTATGTAGTTTAGGATTTTTGTCTGTGTGAGTGCATTAACTGGCAAAATGTAAGTATTTTTGAATTTCTTGAATCTCAGCAGAAGGGCTAAGAATAAGTATACCTCTCTTCTACTCAAACTCATAAGTCCCCTTACAGAAAGGATTAATAATGTAAAGGTAAAGATAATGGTTCCTCTTGCACATATGTGCTAGTCGTTCCCAACTCTAGGGGGCGGTGCTCATCTCTGTTTCAAAGCCGAAGAGCCAGCACTGTCCCAAGACGTCTCCGTGGTCATGGGCATGACTAACCGCCGAAGGCACACATAACACTGTTACCTTCCCTCCAAAGATGGTTCCTATTTTTCTACTTGTGTTTTTACATGCTTTCGAACTGCTAGGTTGGCAGAAGCTGGCACAAATACTGGGAGCTCACTCCGTTCCGCAGAGATAGAGATTCGAACTGCTGAACTGCCGACCTTTCTGCATCTTAGCCACTGAGCCTCCACATCCCTTCATTAATAATGTAGCTGAGAATATATCAACCAGTGGTAAATATATTTACAACAGATCTGATATAAGAACATGATATGTCTTGTTAAGATGGAGAAGCATGTCTAGTAGGGTTTATATAGTTTTAGCACTTAATCAGGGTCAGGCCTGGTTAATCCTTGGCTGGGATTCTTCCATGTAATTCCACTGCTACAGAGGACATGGGTAGGTTTTAAAAAGTTTAACAGCAACAATGCTCTTTTCTATTGTTCGCAAGAAAACTCCAGGCCTGCATGCATAAAATCCCTGAAATCCAGACTCAAATGAGACTTCGCTTTGTTATTGCATATCTTTTTCCTGAAAGATGATAGTTAATTAGTTGTTTGATTATGATAATCAGGAAAACTAATCACGACAGTCTTGATGAAAATCCAGTGATAACCCCAAGAGGGCTTTGGTTCAGAAAAAATGTGTTCACAGACCAGTCCCGTTGTGGTGAGGAAGAAAACACCAAAGAGAGTTCAATGTTTGCCAAATAAGATGCATACTTTTTTTTTTTAGTCTAAACAGATCTTTTTCACCATGTGCTCTTGGGGAAAAAGCAGATTCTTATCAAGATGGAAAGCAAGAATAGCAATGACTAGCATAACTATCTGTTTGCTCAAGGCAGAAGTGTTTAGCTATTCATGTCTTTTCTTTCCTCATTGTAGGGCTGAAACGTGCTAATTTTTGAAGGGTTTGGAATATCGGAAACCCATTTGATTGTATGAATAGGTAAAGATAAAGGTTCCTCTTGCACATATGTGTTAATCGTTCCCGACTCTAGGAGACGGTCCAGTGGTGGATTTCAAAAATTGTTCGAACCTACTCTGTGGGTGTGGCCTCCTTTGTGGGAGTGGCTTGCTGCCCATGTGACCGGATGGGAGTGGCTTGCCACCCATGTGACCGGATATGAAGATGCTGACGACACTTGTCAGAACCACCTTAAATTACCTCACACACAGCACTGGCATGCATAAGAATATGATGTAAACTTGTTTTTTTAAAGGCATCTTTAGTTTGCGTTAAAACAACTTCAACACACGCAATGTTCTGATTGCACCACAAACGCAGTAGTCATCCTTACCTTTCACAGAGGCACTGAGTTTTATAAATATGAGCATGATAGTGTAGAATAATCATATCCAAGGACCAGTGGTGGGTTTCAAAAATTTTTGGAACGTCTTCTGTAGGTGTGGCCTGCTTTCCGGGTCCACTGGTGGAACCTCTTCTAACCGGTTTGGTAGATTTGACGAAGTGGTTCTACCGAATATGTGCGAACTGGTAGGAACCCACCTCTGGGACGGTCCTCATCTCCGTTTCAAAGCCAAAGAGCCAGCGCTGTCTGAAGATGTCGCCATGGTCATGTGGCCGGCCTGACTAAACACTGAAGGTGCATGGAATGCTCTTACCTTCCCACCAAAGGTGGTTCCTATTTTTCTATTTGTGTTTTTACATGCTTTTGAACTGCTAGGTTGGCAGAAGCAGGGACAAGTAACAGGAGCTCATTCCGATACATGGCGCTAGGGATTTGAACCACCGATCTTTCTGATCAACAAGCTCAGTGTCTTAGCCAATGAGCCACCACATCCCTATTGATTGTATGAATATCAAGCCATAAACCCAATGATATATGCCTCAACGTTCAGCTATTTATGCTGTATATTCCACTATTTAAAAAAAAGGAAGGGAAAATGGAGGGAAGAAGACTTCAATCGGTAACGTTTAAATATTTTTTTCCCCTCGTTATTCCACCTTTGGATTTGTCCCAGAAAACTGTTTGGCAGATGTTCAGCTTAATCAGCTGAAGGTCCCATGAATATCCCTGTTATCATGGATCATTTGAGCTCCTGGATTTAATTTCGGCTTGGTTCCAAATTCCACATTGGCTTTGTAGAAACTATTATTCCTTCTATTTTCATCCTCCAGATGCAACGTGGGGGTTATAATACCGAGTGGCTTTACATGGCTGCTAAAGATATCGCTCTGGTAATTATGGAATGCATGATGATGGGTAGCAATGATTAATCTTTCTGAGGTCATTCCGAAACTTGATTATGCCTTCTCAATCACCACACAGGATCGAACTGATGAGAGTAGGCACAATATCTAAGCAACATGTGTTCCCTATGACCTAAGTACTTATTACTGTAATTTTAAGAGAACATTTTATTTTAGAAATACAAGGTTCATTAGGAAAAAAAAATTCAGATAGAATACTAAAATCAATTCAGCATCAACTTTAGGAACAAACTAAATCCATCATTTGATGGATTCTAAGAAGTACTGTGAGTAAATGGGAACAGGGAACGGCAGGAAAGGAAATAATAATGATAATAGATACCTCTAACACCATCAAACATCAACATCTGCCTATCTCAGGTCCTTGGGAAGGACTCACTAAGTGGATAAAAATGCCAAATCCTGTCTGAACATCTGGCCAGCTGTGCGGTGAAGCGTAACAGTCAATTGCAAAAGGCAGCTTTACTCAGAGTGGCCTACATCCTGTGACAATACCTTTAACACTATCAAATGTCCACATCTGTCTATTCCAAGTCCTTGGCCAGGACTTGCTAAGTGGATAAAAATTTCCAAATCCCGTCTGAATATCTGGCTGACTGTGCAATAAACCAAAATAACAACACCACAACAAAAGTCCTGATATGGTCATGTGTTAATAGTCTTTACCCCGTGAATCAACTAGTAATGACTGTCTCCAGCTTGCCTTCAGAAATCCTGGGCGCTCCATCACTGGAGGTTTTTAAGAGTTAGCCACTTGTATGAAAAGGTATACCGTATTTTTCAGAGTATAAGAGGCTGAAAATCTGGGTGCATCTTATACACTGAATACAGCATTTTTTGCCTCCTGAAACCCCGCCCGCTTCACCAAAATGCCCATGCATAGCTTTCAGTGCTCCTGGGGGCTGGGGAGGGAAGAAATGAGCAAAAAACGGGGCATTTTTTGCTCAATTTTGCCCCCCTCCCCAGCCCTCAGGAGCACTCTATAAGCCTCCTAAAGGCTATTTGTGCCCTTTAAAAAAACAGGCCATTTTTCAGAGGTTTGAAGAGTGCAAAAAAATTTTTTTTTAAATTGCCCCTTCAAAACCTCTCTTATGGGTCTTATACTCCAGTACGTCTTATACTCCAGTGAGCGTTATACTCCAGTGCATCTTATACTCTGAAAAATACAGTAGGTTCTCCTCCTTGAGCAGGGGGCTGGACTAGAAAGACCTCCCAGGTCCCTTCCAGCTCATTTATTCTAAAGCCGAGGACTACCTGTACGTTATAGAAATTCCCACGGTTGTATGAATGGGATAGGTGTGCAAGTGTGTCCCCCAGGGCCACTTTCCTGATGTGTTTTACTTTATTTTCCTGTTACAAGCAGCTGCCAGTCTGGGTGACTATCAAATCTGGCAGTTGAAAACTTTTCCCCCATATCTGCCAGAGGCAGATGATTGGAAATATGCAAATCACTTCCAAAACATTAACTGTCATGTTCCCAAACGGGCTGCCGATGAAGAAATGACATTGCTCGCTTCCCTCTGCAACACCACAAAAAGTCATTTCCCCGGTCTGCTCTGTTGAAGCATAATTAGAACACAAGAGGCCACAGATGTCATTGGTTTTGCTTTCTTCTGTAACTGTGGCTCTCCAGCTTCATGTTCCATTGATTTGTAACTGTCAAGCAAAAGACTCTGTTCCTCGATTGGCTATTTTTCAGTCCCCAAAGCTACGTATGGATTTAAAACATCGGTGTGTAGGAAACCTTGTTTCCATTGTCCCAAAGGTGCTTTTTCAATAGGCACCTGGACTTTCTGTTTTTTTCTGTGAAGTGGTTTCACGTCTCATCTGAGAAGCTTCTTCATCTCTGATTGATTGGTGAGGAATGGAAGGATGTATATTCCTTGCAAACAGCTGGTCATTTGCATCCTTTTAGAAAGTCGTTGAGGCCACTTGGAGGTTTATCTGTGTCTTCAGGGTCACCTAAGTAGTGCAAATGGGTGTGGAGCCTCTTTAGAACTGTTGAAAAGACTGTGTTGTAAACTGGAGACAGAAGACATTGTATCCCTCCCCCTCAGTTGAGAGAGGGCTGTTCAGTTTTGACTGAGATGGTCAGTTTGACCCCACTTTCAAACCATTGGTCCTCTCTGTCCAAAATGTGGACTTTGGTGTCTTCGAAAGAGTGGCCTTTGTCTTTTTAATACCGATGGACTGCTGAATCTAGTCCTGACAGGACACAGATAAACCTCCAGGTGGCCTCAATGACTCTATAAAACAGGAGTGTCAAACTCTCAGCCCATGGGCCAGATGCATCATGCACTGGCCATGCCCACTCCCAGTTTAGGAAGGGGGGGAGTTGCTATATATCACACAATGACAATGTGTCCTCATGAGTTTGACACCCCTACTCTAAAAGAATGCAAAGGACCAACTGTCTGCAACTGTCCTTCCATTCCCCACCACCCAGTCAGAGCTAAAGAAGCACCTTCAAGACATCCATGACCTGGATTGGGCTATTTTATTTTTATTTTTTAAAAAACATGCCTCTTCTTTAAAACATTGGTACATTCCTAACACAAATCTATGATGTTCTCTAAAGGGTAGGTCCCAGCTTCTAATAAGTTGCAGTGTTTTCATTCCATTCCATAGAGGTTTATTTTGAAGATGACCATTTTATTTGTCAAGTTCCAGGCCATTGGGGTATGTAGCTCTGTAACATTTGTTTAGGAATGGGTGAAATCTTATACATCTAACCTCAAAAAAAAAAAAAAAAAAAAAAAAAAAAAAAACAACGAGAAAAATAAAACAAAAGCTATTCCCTCCAGTATCTATTAGAATTTTAAGGAAAATGTTCTATGCTCAACTGGGTAAAATAAGAAATGGATCAAAGTATTGGAAAGGAAACCAACATTTAATCTGCTGATTCTAGAAACAGATGAAGAAGTTCATCCATAACCAAGATCTATCTATCTATCTATCTATCTATCTATCTATCTATCTATCTATCTATCTATCTATCTATCTATCTATCTATCTATCATCTACCTACCTACCTACCTACCTACCTACCTACCTACCTACCTACCTATCATCTATCTATCAAAATGGCTCACTGTGTGTGTTCCAGTATAACTTTGGAACGCCTCAAGCAATTTCAACCAAACTTGCTACACAGATTACTCACCCTCTAGAAACAAATACTGTGAAGGTAAGACAGCCCTAACACCCCTCGGGATGTGTGTTCCATTAAGATACAGCCTGTTGTGCCTTAAAATGGCTTCTACCATACTCCCTTAAAATGGCTTCTACTGTACAGCACTGTGGAGTTGCCATAGTAATGGTTTCACAGTATTCCACAAGGGGGATCCCTCTAGTAATGGGGAAAATTCAACATTAGAAATTGCAGCAACATTCATGGAAGGAGGGTTGGTATAAATAAATACCCGGGTAGCACTGGGTTATCAGCTAGTAGAAAATAAAACAAATAACAGAATTAACATTAGGACTAAGGGTGACATGATAGTAGTCTTCCAACATTTGAGGGGCTGTTGCAGAGAAGAAGGGTTTTGATTTATCCACCAAAATACATGAGTGAAAAAAGTCATGGGTGGAAGATCATTAAAGAGAGATCCAATCTAGAAATCATTCAAAATAAATCATTTCAAGCAGCAGCAACAAGAAGAAGAAGAAGAAGAAGAAGAAGAAGAAGAAGAAGAAGAAGAAGAAGAAGAAGAAGAAGAAGAAGAAGAAGAAGAAGAAGAAGAAGAAGAAGAAGAAGAAGAAGAACAACAACAACAACAACAACAACAACAACAAATGAACTCATCCCGGGTTCAAACAAAGATCAAAGATACTTCATCACCTACATATTCAAAATGTATATGGAAGTTTGTATACAAGTGCCTTCCATTCCACTCCATTGTGTCTGACTCTCAAAGACTCCCAGAACAAATTCCTGAAGTTGGCCACTGTCTCCTTCCTGTGCAAATATCTGAAGGATCCTTGGTGCTCTCTGACCTTTGCTGTTTTCTTGCATTTGTTTCAATTATCCAAACTAGGTAACGTCATCAGTGCTGCACATATTTTCCCCTATCAGAAATCATTGTCCATTGACTGGACAATGTCCACCAAGCTGGCTCTGCGTTTAAGGTAGAACTGGAACTCATGGTCTCCTGGATTCTAACCCCTATGCCTTAACCACTGTACCAAACTGGCTCTCTGTCATGTTTCTTCCAGAATTTCCTTCACGTCTTTCCATTTCCCCTTTGACTCTTTCCATGATAGAGAAAAGAAACACACTTCTGACAGTTGTAGACAATGGAGATCAAACGGCCTCCGTATTAGGGATGTGCAAATCCACTGTATGGATGAAACCCATTAAAGCAGTTGCATCCTTCAGAAGGTCTGGAATGTGTGTGTGCATGTGTGTGCATTCAGTGGTGGGTTTCACATTTTGTTACCACTTGTTCGCCACACGCACATCCACTCACTTCACATACATGCACACACATTGCAGGCATAGGTGCCCCTTCCGCACATGCACCCGGCCTTCTGTGCATGTGCTTTGTTCATGCATGCACCTTCTGCACACATGCCTATATAGGATGGCTGTCAGGCCTGCAATTATATTCCTTTTAGAATTTTGGCCTGCCACACTTTCTCTTATTTCAATATGCTGTTTCTTTAGTATAGTTGATGGGAGGGGGGAATAGACAGGAGTGAGATTGTGGAATGTATTGTTTTCATTCTTTACTAGAAGCCAAGGTCATCCTTTGTCTCTGCACCAGTACACCTGACCAGAAGCAGCTGGTTGTGGATGCCAGCGTGGGAGAAGAAGATTGGACCATGTGATAGATTGTGGGTGTGGGGACAAGATCATGAACTTTTAACTGGGTGGAATTGTGATGTCATTTCCAGTATTGGGATTCCATAGCATGATGCCAACATGTCTGCCTTATTAAATTGGAACCTTAAGGATAGCTCTGCCTTGGACTCTGATTTAATTCTGCATGATATTTGGAACGCTGACAATGGCATAGAGACAGGACAGGTGGTCAGGCCCACCTGCAATTTCTGCGAACCAGTCTGAACCGGCTGAATACCACCTCTTTGTCTATGTATGTGCAAGCAAATGGATGCAGCCACAAGACATCAAAGAATCATATCTGAGCACCCAGGTCTTAAGGTGAGTCCTATTGAAATAAATTCTTAGAAACCAGGAGAGAGAAATCCTGCCACTAAAAAGCCCCACGTAGTAATTTAAATGTGGAAACGAACATTCCATCTTGAGCTCCCCAAATTTACTCTATTTTCTCTTGTAGGGAGAGGAAAAAAAATGTCGGTAGATAAACACTGCCACATGCTCATGCTTGGAAAGTTTTGAATGTAATTGACTGTCAGTGATATGATGATTTATAAAGCAATCTGCTCCTTCGTCTGCTGCTGGAGAGAACTCTAATTTGCTTCTATTGTATTAGATATTATGAACTTGACAATCACGCACAATTTTCCAGTTGGGTTTTCATTCAGGTTAATGGCACAAATAAAAGCTATTTTTCATTCTTTTCTAATCCGGGTCCAAAAATCAAGTGGAACACAAACATATATGTGCAATTTCCACCACCACCACCCCCAAAAAAACCCACACCAAATTTCTAGAAACATTTTGTTTAATGAGAGAAATAGTGTGTGGTTGATGCAGCTTTTAATATTGTAGACCTCAACTGTTCTAGAGGGGTGTTATCTATGTCAGAATTATCATCTTTTTCAGAGCATAAGATGGACCGATTTCCTCCCAAAAAGAGGGTGAAAATCTGGATGTGTCTTATACCCTGAATACTGCATTTTTGGCCTTCCAAAACCCCACCCCCACACCCAATTTTTCACAAAAATGGATGTGCAGAGGGTTTGGGAGGCCTGCAAAGTGCTCCTGAAGGCTGGGGAGGGCAAAAATGAGCAAACAATGGACCGTTTTGGGGGCTTTTTTTGTTTCCCCAGCCCCCAGGAGCACTCTACAAGTCTCCCAAAGCCTATGCATGTCCTGTATTTTCTTTTTGCAAAAATTGGACCTGTTTTCACAAAAAATGGGGTATTTCTTGCCTGTCCCCCCCCCCCAGCCCCAGGAGCACTCTACAAGCTTCCCAATGCATGCCCCATTTTTTTGCAAAAAGAAAAAAAAAAGAAAAAGAGTTGTGCATAGAGTTTGGAGGCCTAAAGAGTGCAAAAACTTTTTTTTAAAATTTACCTCTTCAAAAACTTGGTGCGTCTTATACTCCAGTCTGTCTTATACTCCGAAAAATACCGTAACTAATCAACATCCTAGCTATCCTAGATCAGGGGTGTCAAACTCGATTTCATTGAGGGCCGCATCAGAATTGTGTTTGACCTCAGGGGGCTGACGTGGGTGTGGCCAGCTTGATGTCACTCATGTCAGGAGGTCGCCTGTGATGGCCTGAGTGCTCAGCCAGCAAAAATTGGTTCCCTGGCTCAATTTTTGGCCACAATGGCCTCCTGCAACCCCTTGGCAGTGAAAACTGAGCTCAGTGGGACCACGTGTGGCCCTGAGCTCCATTTACACTGGCAGAGGGCTGCAGGAGGCCATCGCAACTGAAAACAGAGTCTGGGAGGGTGGTGCAGGGTCCTCCCAAGCTCCATTTTCACTGGCAGAAGCCGGTCCTTTGCAGTTTCCAAGGCGGCACTGCGGGCTAGATCTAGCCAGATCCCATAGGCCAGATCCAGCCCCTGAGCCTTGAGTTTGACACCCCTGTCCTAGATTCTAGATACAATCCAAAGGATGTGGGAGAAATATTGTCCATTTGGTTTAACAAATGGATGATATTTCTTTGAGGGAATTCCAAGTGGAATTGATATCAACTGTACTCTTAAGTTTTCAATGTACAGGTACATCTTTGCCTTACAGCAGTTCATTTAGTGGCCGTATCACAGTTACAACCAGTTGCCAAGCATCTGTTTCTCTTCTTTTTTTTTCTAAATATACTTTTTTTATTTTCCACTTTCATAACATACAATCACATATATACTATTACATAGCCAATATCTTATTGTATTCCACTCCTCCTTATCCTCCTCATCTTCCCCCCTTACCATTTCATTTTTTCATTTTTTTTCATTTCTTTTTTTTTTTTCATTTTATTGACATTTATAGGCCGCCCTTTTCCCTAAGGGGACTCAGGGCGGCTTACATTTCATAGGAGGGGAGTGTAAGACAGGACACAAAAGAAATGTGAATAAAGGAAAATAACCAATAAAACACAACATTCATTCGACATTCGGGCGGGGCGAGATTAGGATCTTATCCCCAGGCCTGACGGGATAGCCAGATCTTGAGGGCTGTGCAGAAGGTCTGGACGGTGGTGAGGGTGCGAATCTCCACGGGGAGATCGTTCCAAAGCGTTGGAGCTGCAACCGAGAAGGCTCTCCTCCGCGTAGTCGCCAGTCAGCACTGACTGGCGGATGGAATTCGAAGGAGGCCTACTCTATGCGATCTGATGGGACGAAGGGAGGTAATTGGCAGAAGGCGGTCTCTCAAATAGTCAGATCCACTACCATGAAGGGCTTTATGAATGGTGAGTAGCACCTTGAAGCGCACCCGGAGAACAACAGGTAGCCAGCGCAGCTCACGGAGGATCGGTGTTATGTGGGCGAACCGCGGTGCAATAGCAATAGCAATATAGCAATAGCAGTAGACTTATATACCGCTTCATAGGCCTTTCAGGCCTCTCTAAGCGGTTTACAGAGAGTCAGCATATTGCCCCCAACAATCTGGGTCCTCATTTTACCCACCTCGGAAGGATGGAAGGCTGAGTCAACCCTGAGCCGGTGAGATTTGAACCGCTGACCTGCTGATCTAGCAGTAGCCTGCAGTGCTGCTTTTAACCACTGCGCCACCTTGGCTCTTGTGGGTGCGCCCACAATCACTCGCGCAGCTGCATTCTGGACTAGCTGAAGTCGCCGGATGCTCTTCAAGGGCAGCCCCATGTAGAGCACATTGCAGTATTCCAGCCTAGAGATCACAAGGGCTCGAGTGACTGTTGTGAGAGCCTCCCGGTTCAGGTAGGGCCGCAACTGGCGTACCAGGCGAACCTGGGCAAATGCCCCCCTGGTCACAGCTGACAAATGATGGTTGATACCCTCTCTCCTACCCCTCTCTTCCCATCTTTCTTCTCTCCTCTGTTTCTCCCTCTCCCTCTCATTGGTGTATTTCAGCTTCTGAGCAAACTCCATTCTATGTTGATGGTATTTATGCTTCCATATCAATATACTTAACATATCTTAGTTTTAAAGAAAAAATAAATAAGAGAAGACAGAGTTGTCTCTCTTCTAAAAACAAAAGGAAATACGCACAATTTATTTCTTTGAAAACTGGGGTGCAACAGACCTTGGAAACAAGTGTCCCAAATAGTGATGAAGGATTTAAAAGTCTCTACCACTGTACCGTAACGACCGTATTTATGACGACAGTGGCAAAGATGGACTTCTCCTCCAATTTCTACAATAATAGGAGATTAAAACACAGTTCTAATACCACCGCAGGGTTGTTCACAGTAGGTAGCTGGAAGTTTTCTTCCAGTCCACCATGTTTCACTTTCTAGCAATTCACAACTTGCCAATTCATTCTTATCACTTCAGTGCACTGGGGGATTTAGCAGCGTTTGTCGTTAACTTCAGCTACTATCTTGGCAGCTGCGTAAGAAAAAAAAAACGTGTTTTGTATTACTCTCCTCCTTAAGATTTTAGGAAAGAAAAGGTATCGCGAGCAACTGAGTCACAAAGACATATAGACAGTGCAGTGCAGTGATTATGGTGCAGAAGCTACACATTTGCTTGCAATGCAAAATGTTCTTTCCCCTGAGAGCTTCCAGACTCCTCCGGAGACTGTAATCCAGCTCTTCTTCTAATGTCATCAAAGAAAGAGAAGTAGACTATTCTACACTGATTCCTTGTGTGTTTTTTCTTCTTCTTTTCTTCAAGCAAAAGATACCAGGCTCACTGTTCGCTTCCTTGGCTCTGTGGGAGCCATATTTAGAGTAAGGATTACCTTAAACAGATTTCAGCAGATTAAGTAAACTATAAAAGACAGCACTGCTCATAAAAGAGAGTCATTGAGCATGCCCAAGAGGGTGTCTTGTCGTGTTTGGGGAGAGGTTTGGGGAGATGATTGTCCTTCACAGGGCTTGCAGGGGGTACCCTATTCCATTGTTGGCTCCAGGTCCAGCTATGAGAATGTCCTGGGACCTCGGGGGTAGCCTTGAGCTGAGATTTCCTGCCTTGTAGCCAGAACATTGTGAGTGATACAGGCAGGGCCGGATTTAGATGAAAAGAGGCCCAGGCTATTCCACTTATGAGGCCCTTTCACCTCCCATTTTTAAGTTTGTAAATTACATGAGAGACAATAAAATACATCATTACTGTATTGATATATCAATATATATAGCTGGCCTCCCGACGGAGGGCGGCTTTGCTCTGCGGCAAAGGTAGCGAGGCCAGCCGCCTCCCCTGCTGCGCTCAGCTGCCCGGCTCAGCCCCCTCACCCTCACCTGCCTGGCCGCTGGTGGGTTCTGTGTCGATGGGGCGGCTACTGGGAGTGGCCGCGCCTCTCGCCTGACCGCTGGTGCCGGGAACATGGGCGGGCTCCCCAACTGCCGTGGCGCTGGAACGATCTTAACCAATACATTTTTATGTTTGTTTATTAGTCATATGCGTAGAATTTCTCCTTATTTTCAGTTCAGTGTTTTAGTGTTCACTGTTTTTAGAATAGTGTAATTTTAATTTTGCTAACAATTTGAATGTAGGCCCCTCTTGATCTTGAGGCCCTAGGCTGAAGCCTAGTTAGCCTATAGGAAAATCTGGCCCTGGATACGGGGCAGTTGGGGGTGAATGGAGGTAAATGGAGAATGGAGAGCATCTGCAGCTGCCGGTGTGAGTGTGGTTGGCTGCGGCAGCGGGACTCCCTGCCTGGGGTTTCTGCCACTGCCTCTCCCCATGCCATGGTGTTATCCTGGTTGCTCCCCCCCCCCACCTTGCTTATGGATGTGATAGGTATTCCTTTAGAATGGCAAATGCCCAGTGAAGTAGAAATATTGTAAATAAGTACTGTATTCCTTTAAATAATTTCTATTTTATCAGAGGCAAGCTTCATGGCATTCACTGGTGCTGCACACCAAGAAGACAACCAAATATTGCAATCAAAATCCCCATTGGATAGTGAGATTATATATATATATATAAAAGAAAAGAACAACAGTTTAATTAATATAAAAGCATTCAGGATTATTGGAAAATGTCACATTCTCTCTCTCTCTCTCTCTCTCTCTCTCTCTCTCTCTCTCTCTCTCTCTCTCTCTCTCTCCTCCCCTCCCTCCCTCTTACACACATACACACACATAAGTAGGGAAAACAGCAACATCCAAGTACCACTGAAGGATAAGATGGGTCCTGAAGAGCCAGCTCCATGCCATCAACACATATGTTCTTCCAATCATTAGGTACTCTGCCAGTATAGTGAGGTGTCCAAAAGAGGGCATAGAATCTGCCTATAGAAAGACCAAGAAGTTCCTCACAATATATGGAGGTTTACATCCCAAGTTGAACACTTAGAGACTGTACACCAGGCCACAAAGTGAGTGGGAGGAATCTGGTGAATGTCAAAGCCACCGTCATGGAGCTTGGGAAGGGTGAAAAACGGACCTACTGGGCCCACCAGAAGTCAGAAAATGGGCCGTTTCTGGCCTCCGGGTGGGGGGAGACCATTTTTGTCCTCCCCATGCTTCAAGAAAGCCATGTGTGCATGCATGAGGCGGGGGTGTGTGTCATGCACACCTGTAAAGGGGGCACTAAATTATGGGGGTGGGCTTTTGGCACCTGAGGCGAACAGGTTTCGCCATCACTGGGCTAGACCCTCTCAAATCCAGATGAGAGATCCCAGATGGAGAACAGAAGAAGCTAAAATCCAGCCAATCAACCTGAGTTTGGGGTCGTAAATAAGAAGCAGAAGACAGCAGTGGGGATAGATGTAGCAGGGCCGAGTGAGAGCAACGTCAGGATGAAGGAGGATGAGAATCCGGAGAAGTACCAGGGCTTGAAGGAAGGGCTAAAGAGGATGTGAAAAGTGTAATGTATATCTCTAAATTGATTATGGATGCTTGCATATTTTGCTTTCCACACAAATATGGATTTTATTGTTACATACACCTGCAAGATGCCAGCAAATTGTAAGGAATACAGCAACTATAAAAAAAAATCAAGGAAATACATAAATAAGTAACTTGTGCCGGTCTGCAAATTTTGCATAGCCATTAAGCCTGTCATGGAGCTATTTGGCAGATGCAAATACTTCGGTGTTAAAATAGGAAAAAAAAAAGGTTTGCAGTTTCGAATTAGCCTCTCCTGCACCCCTTAATTACTTTCTGTGCTTCAGAGGTTTAGGTAACTACCAGAGCTAAGCAAGCAATGTATATTTAGTACATCTGAGCATCCTCAGCAGACTGGGATAATGTCAGAGAAAGTACATCAGAATTAAGCCTATGTACTATACCTTGGACTTTGGATAATAAGAAAATTTCAAATTCTTAGCCAAGTGACAAATGGGAAGCCTCACACTTGTTTTCACATGCATAACAAATCAGAGGGATAGATAGATAGATAGATAGATAGATAGATAGATAGATAGATAGATAGATAGATAGATAGATAGATAGATAGATAGATAGATAGATGATAGATAGATAGATAGATAGATAGATAGACAGACAGACAGACAGACAGACAGACAGACAGACAGACATGGATGGATGGATGGATGGATGGATGGATGGATGGATGGACAAACAGACAGACAGACAGACATGGATGGATGGATGGATGGATATAGATAGAAGTAGATGTAGATATATAGATAGAAGTAGATGTAGATATATAGATATAGATAAATAAATATAGATATGTAGGTAGTTAGGGAGGGAGGGACAGAGAGAAAGAGAGAGATTGATAGATAGAGGTAGAGGTAGATATATAGATATAGATAGATAAACAGTGATAGGTAGATGGATGGATGGATGGATGGATGGATGGATGGATGGATGGATGGATGGATGGATGGATGGATGGATGGATGGATGGACGGATAGACGGATAGACGGACAGACGGACAGACGGACAGACGGACAGACGGACAGACGGACAGACGGACAGACGGACAGACGGACAGACGGACAGACGGATAGATGGATATAGATAAAGGTAGATTTATAGATATAGACATTTAAATAGTGATAGACAGACAGACAGACAGATGAGTGTGTGTGTGTCTGTGTTTTAATGACCCCATAACCCTTTACATTGGGGTGTAGTCTGGCCACCTGAATGGAGCTGAGTGTTTGCATGCTGGATGCCCTCCCTGTCGCCAATGCAGAGTTAGCAGCAGAACTCATTGTGCCCAGAGAGAGAAATATCTGCTGCTACCTAGGAACGAACTCACAGCCTCCTGATTTTGAGGTGAGAACTCTACCTGTAGGCCACTGCACCTCTCCATGCAGCAATGCTTATATGTTGATTGTATGTGTTTTCTACAGCAGGGATACCCAACCCCTGGGCCGTAGCTTTATTGCTGGGCTATGGCCCATTCAAAACCAGGCTGCACAAGCGGCAGATGAACAGGCCTCATGACTGATGGGTCTATACATGACGGATGGTGCTTTCTCTGTTCAATTCCTGGACTACATCATCTTTGATGGATGAGTCCAGGGGTGTCTATTGACTCTGGCATGCCACCGTTCCTGCATTTGGATCCAGGTTAATAAAGACTGTCTTACGATGCATTAGTGCTTACCCAAACACAACCAATGCTCAGCTTGTTTTAAAACACATTGCTTGTCTGTGGTTTGTTTTGAAAGTGCAGGCGGGTGAGTGCGTACACATGTGCAGATCCACTTTTACAAGCGTCGGGTGAGAGGGTGCATATGGGAAGGTCCAATTGTGCCGGTTTGCTCAGGGATGCACCCCATGCACGCACACACTTCACACACATATGCATGCTTGATGTACGCTGCAGACACATGCACAGTACAATGAAAATTGCTCTGCGGATGAGCAGAAGCCAAAAACGGGAGAACTGGTTTGGGGGTATGGCAGGCATGGGTCGCTTCTGGTTCCAGTTACCTAGGCCGCCAAGCTACTATTGCTTCAGCCAAACCAGCCCGAACCAGTAGGAACCCACCACTGCCCTGAACTAAAGCAACTACGTCTCCAGTGTTCGGTGGCTGAATGAGACACTATTCCTGGGCTGGTAAGGAGGGTAAATCAGGAAACAAATGAAGGGCTGCACCAGGAGATATGTAATAAGATTAGATTTTGAGAAAGTCATCATTCTTTTTGGCCATCATTCCTGAAGCCAGCCATGCCATCCCTGCATTTTGTATGTATGTCATTTCCCCCCCCCCCCCAGCTTACACTAGTGTTTCTGTTTCAACCTCTTATCCCTTTGCCCAAAATGTTACTTCATGGGAGAAATACACCGTGGCACGACAAAACCGTGGTCCACTAAAGCGCGCCCGACAAAAGCGCGTATGTGACGTCATCAGCAGCGCGACAAATACGACCGCGGAGAAAAAAGGGCACTTTAAAAAGCGCTTTTAAAGCAAGCCGATTCACGTAAAGGTAAGGGTTAGGTTTAGGTTTAGGTTTAGGGTTAGGGTTAGGGTTAGGGTTAGGTTTAGGGTTACGTTAAGCGTTAGGGTTAGGGTTAGGGTTAGGGTTAGGTTTAGGGTTACGTTAAGCGTTAGGGTTAGGGTTAGGGTTAGGTTAAGGGTTAGGTTTAGGGTTAGGGTTAGGGTTAGGTTTAGGTTAAGGGTTAGGGTTAGGTTTAGAGTTACGTTAAGCGTTAGGGTTAGGGTTAGGGTTAGGTTAAGGGTTAGCGTTAGGTTTAGCGTTAGGTTAAGGGTTAGGTTTAGGGTTAGGTTTAGGGTTAGGTTAAGGGTTAGGTTAAGGGTTAGGTTAAGGGTTAGGTTAAGGGTTAGGTTTAGGGTTAGGTTTAGGGTTAGGTTTAGGGTTAGGTTTAGGGTTAGGTTAAGGTTTAGGGTTAGGTTTAGGGTTAGGTTTAGGGTTAGGTTTAGGGTTAGGTTTGGGGGGGTTAGGTTTAGATTTACACGTTAATTTTAACTTTACTGCTCACAGCGTGCTGTTTTCGTCGCGCTATGACGTCACATACGCGCTTTCGTCGAGCGCGCTTTAGTCTACCGCGGTTTTGTGGTGGAACCGAAATACACAGGCTGTGTTCCTGGAACGTGGCAACATTTCGGGATTTGAAATATCAAAGCAACTTATATGCTAATCCACCTGTTTCTTGAATAGCGTTCTTTTATTTTTCACTTGAACTGCTGCTGCTGCTGTTAGTAATGCTACTTAAAATGCCATCGGTGTGTATCATTGCCTAATCTTAGCACTTGACTATAAAGAGGAAGCAGAGCTGGAATGAAAATTTGTCAGCCTGAGCAAAGGAAGTGCAAAGAGATGTTGTAATGTTGTTATTGCCATTTTTGTAAGCCACCTAGACTTTACGGAATAGGTTGTATATAAACCTGTGTAATAAGTGAATACCAAATGAACCTAAGCTGTAAGGACAAACTTTTTTATGAATCCCTTTGGTGATAAATGGTTTTAGAAAATTATCAGACTTAGCACGGACACCAAATGAAAAATAGAGTATTATAAGGGAGATTGGAAAAGGCTAAGGAATTGATCAGGTTCTTTTGGATTCAAGGAGATTCCGGCCCAGATATCAATATTGGATTGATCATTTTAACACTCTTGTATGAAAAATTACAAGTTACATTATGGACCTTGGAATATATTAGGCACTAATCAAGGGAATATTCCTAACAGTCCTTATTGTTGTGTCACTTAGAGATTTGATGATGAAAATGGGAAAATAGCAATTAGACTTATATATTGATTTACAGTGATTTACAGCTCTGTCTAAGCAGTTTACAGTCAGCCTATTTCCCCCAAATATTTTGGGTCCTCATTTTACCAACATCGGAAGGATGGAAAGCTGAGTCAACCTTGAGCCAGTGAGAATTGAACTGCCAAATTGCAGGTAGTCGGCAGTCAGCAGAAATAGCCTGCAATACTGCACTCTAAGCAGCTCAGTGGGGATCTATATGGATACTGTTCTTATTGTGTGAATGTGTGATTCATATGTTTAATGATGTTTTAATGATGTCATCAGTGCCTCTATAACTATCTGGTTTGGTTCTGTAACGCAGCAAGATAGACACACATTTCAGAGGATAATTAGAACTGCAGAAAAAAACAATTACTGCCAACCTGCCTTCCATTGAGGACCTGTACACTGCACAAGTCAAAATAAGGGTCATGTACGGTAAATATTTACAGAACCTTTGCATCCTGGACATAAATTGTTTCAACTCCTATCCTCAAAACGACGCTATTCTATAGCACTGTACACCAAGACAAAGAGACACAAGAACAGGGTTTTTTGCCATCACTCTGCTAAACAAATATTTCCCTCAACACTGTCGAACTATTCACTAAGGCTGCATTACTATTACTATTAGTCTTCTCATCATTCCTATCACCCATCTCCTCCCACTTATGACTGTAACTTTGTTGCTTGTATCCTTATGATTTATATTGATATTGATTGTTTCCTGATTGCTTATTTGTACCCTATGACTATCATTAAGTGTTGTACCTTATGATTCTTGATATCTTGTCTTTTATGTACACTGAGAGCATCGGCACCAAAGACAGATTCCTTGTGTGTCCAATCTCACTTGGCCAATAAATAATAAATAATTCTATTTTTTTTTAAAAAAAAAACTGGACGTTTCTAGACTGATTTGGGAAACTAAATCAGACTCAATAAGGCATTTAACATACATCTGCAAATGCAAAAGTGATTTTTTTTTCCTAGACTAATCTGAAAATCCAAATCCAATTGATAGTCCAAATTGAACTGTTCAACTTCAATTTGGACAATCCAGATCAGCTCACACCTAGTGGTTGTGGATTTCTTTGCTTGGTTTGGGCAAGTAAAGCAAATTAGGCCTAATGCATTGATCGATCAAAGCTCATTAAACTGATTCCCCCTTCTTTCTCTCTCTTTTCTTTAATCATCTCTCAATTTTCCCATTAATCTCATTAGGGAATACACTTAGCCACAAATGAAGCCTCTGACTTAAACTGCATGAATCCGTTGTACTGTTTGTGTAGAAGGGGAATGACTTTGTGGATACATCCAACTGCTGTTGACACACACAACATGCTTCAGTATCAACTGTACTGTCTGCCGATCCAGAGTGGTTTAGCCATATCTGGATGGACAGAAACACCATCTTCCATTGAATTCATATTTCAAATTCGGAAGGAAGATGACGTTTCCTATTTGTCAAAAATCTAAGACTAAAGTTTTTGAGGAGGTATAAATTCTCATGAAAATCATGCTTATCGTAATCAGAGCTGATATCAGAATAACAGAGTTGGAAGGGGCCTTGGAGGCCTTCTAGTCCAACCCTCTGCTCAAGCAGGAGACTCTATAGCAGGGGTATCAAACTCAAGGCCCATGGGCCACATTCAGCCCGCAATGTGGTTGTATCTGGGCTGCAGAGCCATCTTGCAAACTGTAAGGGGCTGGACCATGTCGCTTTGGCCTGGTCTACCTGCATCACTTCAGCCCAGTCTACCCAATGCAAAGAGGAAACAAGGGGTGTGGTGTCAAGCTGGCCACACCCACTAAGTTGGCCACACCCACCCTGTCATGCATGCCACCCCCCTGAGGTCAACCACAGCTCTAATGCAGCCCTCAATGAAATTGAGTTTGACACCCCTGCTCTATAGCATTCCAGCAAAGTCTCTTCTTAGAAACCTCAAGTGATGGAGCACCCACAATTTCTGAAGGCAACTTCTGTTCCACTAGTTAATTGCTGTCGCCGTCAGGTCATTTCTCCTTAGTTCTAGGTTGCTTCTCTCCTTGATTAGTTTCCATCCATTGTTTTTGTCTTGCCTTCTAATACTTTGGAAAATAGGTTGACACACACACCCTCTTTGTGGCAGCTCCTCAAATCCTGGAACACTTTTATCATGTCACCTCTAGTCTTCCTTTTCACCGGACTAGGCAAACCCAATTCCCACAACTATTTCTCATATGTTTTAGCCTCCAGCCCCCTAATCATTTTTTAAAAAGATTTTTATTAACAAACATGTAAAATACACACACACAAAATTAGACGTACACCACATTTATACAATACAATACAAACAGGGGCTTCCTGTTCTTTCTAATCGCAATTATCAATCCATACCGCTCGCCTTATATTATTTCCCCTTCTATTGTATTTCACTTGGATTTCACCATTCTTAACCCTCTTATTTTACTCATAACTATTATATTTTTTGAGTTTTATTATATTCCTTCATTGATTTTTGTTTCTTTCCTCCATCTACTTATACCATTTATCCCATATCTGGTAGAATTTTGATTCTTCTTTTCCCTGGATTTCTTTAGTTAGTTTGTCCATTTCGGCACAGTCCATAACCTTTCTTATTATTTCATCTTCGCTTGGGATTAATTTGTTTTTCCATTTCTGGGCAAAGGCAATCCTTGCTGCTGTAATTATATGTAGTATTAAATACTGGTATACCCCTAATCAATTGTGTTGCTCTTTTCTGCACTTTCCAGATTCTCTACATCTTTTTGTTTAATAATATGGTGACCCAAACTGGATAGCAATAGTTAGACTTATATACTGCTTCATAGGGCTTTCAGCCCTCTCTCTCTAAGCGGTTTACAGAGTCAGCATATCGCCCCCACAGTCTGGGTCCTCATTTCACCCACCTCGGAAGGATGGAAGGCTGAGTCAACCTTGAGCCGGTGAGATTAGAACCACTGAACTGCAAATAACAGTCAGCTGAAGTGGCCTGCAGTACTGCACCCTAACCACTGCGCCACCTCGGATACGGATACCTCGGATACGGATACCGTATTCTATGTGTGGTCTTACTAAGGCTTTATAAAGTAGTACTAACACTTCATGTGATCTTTATTATATCCCTCTGTTAATGAATCCTAGGATTGTATTGGCTTTTTTTGGCTGCTGCCACACACGGCTGGCTCATATTTAAGTGCTTGTTTACTAGGACTCCTTTTCACAGTTGCTACTATTGAGCCAGGTTTCACCTAATCTGTACCTGTACATTTGATTTCTCTTGCCTAAGGATGATTATGCCCAAGAAACATTATTGGAGACAGCATTCCTAAGGAGCTACAGTGTGATGGTGTCTCTAATAATCACAGTTCTCACATAGCTTGAGAACAGAGGAAGGCTAAGAATAGGTCTCCTGACTGATGGGCCCATACATGATGGATGGTGCTTTCTCTGTTCAATTCCTGGACTACATCATCTTTGATGGATGAGTCCAGGAGTATCTATTGACTCCAGCCTGCCGCCATTCCTGCATTCTGCTCTGGGTTAATAAAGACTGTCGTATGATGCATTAGTGCTAACCCAACACATCTAGTACTCCGCCTCCCAGATCATTTAAAAACACTTTGCTCGTCTGTTGTTTGTAATGAAAGTACAGATTTCCACACCACCTTCTGATGAGTTTTTAGCTTGTGATTTCAGAGGTGGTGCAGCTGTGTGTTTTACTATGGAAACTTAGGAGAGCCAGTGATCTGCCATTTATTGCTCTGGCGTTGCTCTGCATTGAGTGGGCTGTAGGTTTGATGAGTAATGAAGTGTTTCAAAGACAAGGCAGGTCACACATGCTAATCTAGGTTTGGCCAAGGAAGGACAATACAGGGGATTTTGAAGGATTGGGAATCCACAACGATAAAGGAGACGGTATTGATTTTCAGGACAGATGAAAGAAGAATGCATTTGGTTCCAGACAACAATATCTGGTCTCATTCAGTTCTTACAACGATACTTCAAACTCCAGATTATACAGTCAAGTACCTCCTGTGGTAGAGAAAAGCCTTCACGTTTCTAGGTTTTATCATATCTCAAGACTTAAAATCGTCAAAAATGTCATCAAAAAAGCACAACAAAGGATGTTCTTTCGGTGCCAACTCAGAAAGCTCAAACTGCCCAAAGAGTTGCTGATTCTGTTCTACAGAGGAATGATTGAGTCTGTCATCTACACCTCTGCAACCAAACAAGACAGACGCAGACTTCAGTGAATAATTAGAACTGCAGAAAAAGCAGTTGCTACCAACCAGCCTTCCATTGAGGACCTGTACACTGCACGAGTCAAAAAGCGGGCTGTGAAGATATCTACAGACCCCTCACATCCTGGACATAAATTGTTTCAAGTCCTACCTTCAAAACGACACTATAGGGCATTGCACAGCAGAACAACTAGACACAAGGACAGACTTTCCCTGAATGCCATCACTCTGCTAAACAACTAATTCCCACAACACTGTCAAAATAGCAGTAGACTTATATACCGCTTCATAGGCCTTTCAGGCCTCTCTAAGCGGTTTACAGAGAGTCAGCATATTGCCCCCAACAATCTGGGTCCTCATTTTACCCACCTCGGAAGGATGGAAGGCTGAGTCAACCCTGAGCCGGTGAGATTTGAACCGCTGACCTGCTGATCTAGCAGTAGCCTGCAGTGCTGCATTTAACCACTGCGCCACCTTGGCTCTTAGTAAATATTACTAAGATTGTATTACTATTCTTCTTCTCATCCTTTCTAGTACCTATTTCTTCCTACCTATGATTATAACCATGTTGCTTGTATCTTTACAATTTATATTGTTTCATTTGTTTCCTAGTATGATTTAATTGCTTATTAGTAACCTATGACTATCCCTAAGTGTTGTATCTTATGATTCTTGATGAATGTATTCTATTTTATTTTTCTTTATGTACCTGAGAGCATCTCCACCAAAGACAAATTCCTTTATGTGTCCAATCACACTTAGCCAATAAAGAACAAAGAATTCTATTTCTTTCTTTATTTTTTTGATAAGCTGAGCCCTTTTGCCATCCCGAGATAAGCAAATTACTCCCTTGTCTCTCTGGTCCCCAACATTTCGCTTGACAATGACAGTGGCACTGCACCTGTTCGTGTGATGGACAAGTGATTGGCAGCCTGGTATTTGCTGCCTTCTATAAGACATTGACTATTTATTACAATGAGGCACAACAATGTAAGAGTCAGCAAATAAGAAAGTTCAACTAGATGGGAAATTGGAGAAAAAGCAGAGTGAGAACACTCTGCATCCTTCTTGGTTAAAATCCTATTTGATTTCGCTATTTTTGAAAAATCCTCCAGCCTAACTTGAAGTCACACCAAATTCTTCCATATTGTTTCCCTCTTTCAACTAAATGAAGAATTATGCAAGAAGGAACACCACAAATTAAGGTATCAGTTAAGAAGGAAAGACAGAAAAGCAATTCTGAATTTTTTGTTGATTCCAATTCTATCTAAGCCAAATAAATAATAAATGAAATTCTTGTCCTTGAACATACTGTTAGATGCTGTAGCACAAAGGATTTAAAACAATATAGCAACAACAACAGCTAAACCATCACAATTTGGATTTATTTATTTTTATTGATTGATTCAATTTCTATAGGCACCGATCCCTGTCAATGCCACTAACACCCAATATTTTTAAAAGCAATCGGGTTTCAATTTTCACTTAACAATATACATATTTTCCATAGCTCAATTGATAAATGATAGACAGATAGACAGATAGACAGACAGGTGGACAGACAGACAGATGATAGATAGATAGAGAAATAGATAGATGATAGATAGATAGATAGATAGATAGATAGATAGATAGATAGATGATAGACAGATAGACAGGTAGGTAGGTAGGTAGGTAGGTAGGTAGGTAGGTAGGTAGGTAGGTAGGTAGGTAGATAGATAGATAGATAGATAGATAGATAGATAGATAGATAGATAGATAGATAGATAGATAGATAGATCAATAGATAGACAGACAGACAGACAGACAGACGGACGTTTGATAGAGAAATAGATAGAGGGGATAATATAGGGTAGGGTAGAGTAGGGTAGGGTGGAATGGAATGGAATGGAATAGAATAGAATAGAATAGAATAGAATAGAATAGAATAGAATAGAATAGAATAGAATAGAATAGAATAGCTTTATTTTGCCAAACGTGGCTAGGCACACATGAATTTATCTCTGTTACAGAAGCTCTCAGTCAGAACTCACAAAATATGTGATCATATACAGAATTATTATTATTTCATTCTTCTCCCTACCATTCACATTTTACTACCTGACCATTTGGAAAAGGAAAACCATCTCAATTTGTTGGTTGAGCCAAAACCAAAGTTAAATGTCTTTCCCTAACTCTTCCTCACCCCTTGCTACTTTTCACTAGTACTTAATGAAAGTTGCCTTTTGTAACTAGATGTATGTTTTTGTCAGGAGTGAGATCCTACTAATTTTCCAAATGGATTGTTGTACGTAACGTGGCGAACTTAAGGCTTTTTAAACTAGCATTAACAGATAAATAAGAGGGTTACCAAGACCACAAACATTTATATCCGTTGGGGAAAAGAGGTACAATTGCCCCTTTTCCAACCATTAAGTAGTAAACCACATGCCACAATTCTAGCAGTTACGTCTGCAGTCCACAAAAGGAAATATTTTTCCCTTTAGCCACATGTCCCATAAAATTACAAATTAAGTGCATGTGAAGAGGTCAATTCTGCAATTTTTTCCCCCAACTATTTTTCTGGATGCCTACCACTTGATATTTCATAATGAAGTTGACAATACATTAGATTTACTCAGGTTTCCTGTAAGAGGAATTTTAAGCCAGTCCTTCTGCTAACAGAAATTAACCATCAACTGGGAAAAAAAAAAGCACATAACGGAGACACTAAGAAAAGAACAAAATTCGATCATGTCCAATCCAAGACATTTACGAAACAAATTTCCAATACATTGAACCCACTGGGACATTGAAAAACAATTAAGATCAAAGGATCTTTATAAAGTCTTAGTAAGACCACACCTAGAGTACTGCATCCAGTTTTGGTTGCCACACTCTAAATAAAATGTTGAGATTCTAGAAAAAGTGCAGAGAAGAGCAACCAGGAGGATTAGGGGACTGGGGATTAAAACATATGAAGAACAGTTACAGGAACTGGACATGGCTAGTCTAGTGAAGAGAAGGCGAGGAGGTGTTTTCGGCGGCCGTGCTGACCTTCAGCGCTCACACCGGAATTGGCAAGGGAGTTTTGACATCAGACATTTTTTCTGGGGTGAATATCGATCCAAAAATTCTAGTGAAGAAGTTGGACACTGATTCAAGGAATCCCGTTTCAGTCATAAAAGATGAAGATGAAAAAGTCATGTCTTTCTTTCTGTCTCCTTTGTAAAATCCAGATATACAACAATGCGGTTAAGATTGTGAGCAATGTCACTACAGCACAACTGAACAGTTTTCTTTTTATGCAGTGCAAATTTAAATTGCATGCCCGCATGTCCAAGCGTGGGCATTCGTGCTATAAGTCTGTTGTGTAGGATATGGCTGTGTGTTTGTAATATATAAATTTATTTTATTTGTGTTTTTCTGAGTATTTTTGTTTCTTTTATTTTTCTTTTTTTAATTCACTGGGTCCCAACTTCTCCAGAAGCCAAATCAATTTGAAGCTACTCATTCAAAACCTTCCTAACAGCCAGTTCTAGAATTTGGCATGACAGATGCTTTGTTCCTTGCTCCAGTCAACCGCAGGGAAGGAAACAGCCACAGAGGGAGTTTGCAGAAAGTATTGCAAAGAAGGAAATCATCATAAAAATGAAATGCAGATAACGGAGCAGAGAGACAAAGAGTCTCCTTTATCATGGCTAATTATCTCACAGCTTTGAAGAAGATCTAGATCTTGCTTCAGAAGAAAAAACAACAACACCTAATTCTTCCTCTTACCTGCAGCTTATAGCAACAGCAATAGCATTAAAACTTACATACCGCTTCACAGGGCTTTTTACAGCGCTCTCTAAGCAGTTTACAGAGTCAGCCTATTGCCCCTAACAATCTGGGTCCTCATTTTTCAAACCTCGGAAGGATGGAAGGCTAAGTCAACCTTGAGCCTGGTGAGATTTGAACTGCTGAACTGCAGCTAGCAGTCAGATGAAGTAGTCTGCAGTACTGCACTCTAACCACTGCGTGCCCATGGCTCTTATAACCAACTAATATCAGAAAGTAATTAGTGTTTGTTCCTGCCTCCTTCTTTACTATTCCTGGATGTCTGGGAATAAAGTTGGAAGCAATGGCATTCATGTCTATGGAGATTCTCTGTCATCCAGGTCGTGGTTATCCCGAAAGTGCTTTTCTCCAATCAAAGCTGAAAAAGCTTCTTTCATGAGGCAATTCGGCTTCTTGGTTTCCCCCCCCTTTCTTTGAAGACATTTTGCTTCTCATCCAAGAAGCTTCTTCAGCTCTGGCTGGGTGGTAGGGAATAGAAGGATTTGTATTCCATTTTCGGCCTGATTTCAGCCACTATTTCAACCCCATTTTCACCTGTTTTTGGAACCATTTTCGGCTGGCAGAGGGCTGCAGGAGACCATGGAGGGTGAAAGCACACAGGGGGGCTGGCCGAAGACCCCCCCCGTGCCCCACTTTGGCCTGCAGGGTGCTGCAGGAGGCAGCCATCCCATCTCCCCACCACCAGCAGCCCATGGAGAACTACAATCAGTGGTGAGTTTCAAAAAAAATTCGAACCTACTCTGTGGGTGTGGCCTCCTTTGTGGGAGTGGCTTGCTGGCCATGTGACCTGGTGGGAGTGGCTTGCTGGCCATGTGTTCTTGTTCTCTCTCTCTCTCTCTCTCTCTCTCTCTCTCTCCTTCCTTTTGTCTCTCTGTTCCTTTTTCCTTTTTTTCTTTCATCTCTCTCTCACTTTTTCTTTCTTTTTTCTTTTTTCTTTCTTCCTTTCTTCCTTCCTTTCTCTTTCTCTTTCTCTCTGTGTATGAGTCTGTCTGTGTGTGTAGGTGTGTGTGTGTGTGCATGTGTGTGTGTGTGTGTCAGTGGTGGGCTTCAAAATTTTTTGGAACCTCTTCTGTAGGTGTGGTCTGCTTTCTGGATCCACTGGTGGAACCTCTTCTAACCGGTTTGGTAGATTTGACGAACCGGTTCTACCGAACTGGTGCGAACTGGTAGGAACCCACCTCTGACTACAATGCTGATCCAGCCCTCGAAGAAATCCAGTTTGACACCCCTGTACTAAATAAATAAAAGGCACCCAAGGCTACAAATAAAAGCTGCCAATGTTGTGACACGTTTAAGGATCAAACAACAGCAGTAGATGAACTGAATTTAGTGACCTTTCTAGAAATCTTACTTTACTTTCTTGGTTAAGAGAAGGTGTGATATTCCATGTGCCTTAAGACAGAATTGCTCACAAGGATGGAGGTTATATACAGTGGTGGGATTCAAAAAAAATTACTACCGGTTCTGTGGGCATGGCTTGGTGGGCGTGGCAGGGGAAGGATACTGTAAAATCTCCATTTCCTCTTGATCAGCTGGGACTCAGGAGGCAGAGAATAGATGAAGGATGGGATCAGTCAGAGGTGGTATTTACCGGTTCTCTGAAATACTCAAAAGTTCCGCTACCGGTTCTCCAGAACTGGTCAGAACCTGCTGAATGCCACCTCTGGTTATGTACCACCAATTACGAAGAAATTTACACGAAGTATGTACACGGATGAGAAACCCGCATTTCCATAAATATTGCTGTGGTTGTTATTTGCTTCATGTGCTTTTGCCTTTCTCTCTGATTTATTTCCCTCTTGCTACTTTGAACTGTTAGTGAAGAAGAAGAGGAGGATGAAAAGGACAGGAATACTCTCCCCTCCGAATTACTGTGATTATGAATTAATACGGGCATTATTAGGTCAGCTTGCCAAAGTGGATTAAAAAAAAAACAGGGCAAAACAAACATGTGACACCAATTCTCTCCGCCCCACACACGCACACCCTCCCAAAAGCAAGGGCATGTTTATTTTTGCACATTAAATCAACCCTCCAGCAAAGAATATGGCAAAACATTAAATGAAGAAAGCCTCTGTGTTGAAGTAGGAAAAGGATACTAACTAGTAATTGGCATAAGAGAAACACCTTCCAAACGTATCTACCCCGTGCAGAATTTAGGTTATGTTTAGATCATTACTGTCAAGAGTCTAGTCGTTCAACTCAATCTATATCTTCTCAGAGCCAATTGAGGTAAATTGTTGAGCTGATAAACCATAAAATTGTAAGGCCGAATCAATATTTTATGATGGCATAAAATCATCTTGTTGTGGGAGCTGCCAATTACAGCCAAATTTTTAGGTGCCAAAGCTGCCTGCGAGTCTCTATGGAGATCGGATCAGAATTCAATCTCAGTAGAGAATTGGAAACAGTCTTCAAAATTAAGTTGAGAGAGCTTTATATAACACGATCGCGACAACTATCATGTGAAGCTTGAAACAAATCCCCGATGAACTTTGCTCTAAATATTTTTTCTTTCTGGGTAAAATTATTATTTTTTTCAATATATTTTTTATTCTTTTTACATTTAGAACAATGCAATGCCGCGAAGTCGGAGTGACTGTACATTCACATTATATACAGTTGGTCACAACTATTGACAATTAGCCTACTTAATACATTATCAATCCTTCCGTCCAATCACAGTATATACAGTTTGTTCCAGTCTTGTCACGTCTTATACCAGTCATAAAATCTATTCCAGACTTCAAAATATTCTGATTCCCCTTTATTTTTAAGTCCAAGAGTGAGCCTATCTGCTTCCGCGCAGGCCAACACTTTTCTGATTATATCTAGCTCTGGTGGTGTGTTTTTTTCCCCAATATTGTGCATAAGTTATGCGCGCCGCAATTAGCACATGAATAATTAAATAAAGTGTATCTTTCTTATACCCCTCGGGTAAAACTATTGCCAATTGAATGAGTGGAGTATGGACTAGTTTTGTGATTCCAAGTAGTGATAGGCCCTTTGCTACATGTGACATGTTTAGCTTTAAGAAAAGACGCCAAAAGAGGGACATGAATGAAATGGACAGGACAAGAAGCAATGGGTGGAAACTAATCAAGGAGAGAAGCAACCTAGAACTAAGGAGACATTTCCTGACAGTGAGAACAATTAATCAGTGGAACGGCTTTGCCTCTAGAAGTTGCAAATGCTCCAACACTGGAAGTTTTTAAGAAGAGACAAAAGGGACAACCATTTGTTTGAAATGGTATAGGGTCTCCTCCTTGAGCGGGGGTTGGACTAGAAGACTTCCAAGGTCCCTTCCTACCCTGTTATTCTGAACTCTACAAAATCATGCAAAAATACTAGGAATGATTGCACTGAGTTGGTTTGAAATAATGTACAGTGGCTAAAATAAAGGACTCCTTCACACATTCAATTAACCGAAATGCGGAACTAGGACAGTCTTTGGCCTGATGAAGATGGGATGTTCTTATATTCTACCGTACAACAGTGCATTGTCGAAAGAAGCAAGTGTAGCTCACCATTTCTTCTAACCTATTTCACATTAAAAATGAAAACACAACAGGGACACATCAAAAGACCCGCAAAATCAATCAATCAATAGCCTTGCCCTTAATTCATACCCCACTAAATCCTATATTAATGAATTAATGGCTAATCTGCTGAAGACAGCTCCAGTCCTATTCTTCTTCTTCTTCTTGTGCCATATATACTATACAAATAATTCCCTCGCCACTGTCAAACTATTCACAAAGGCTGCATTCCTATAACTATTAGTCTTCTCATCATTCCTATCACCCATTTCCTCCCACTTATGACTGCAGGACTGTAACTTTGTTGCCTGTATCCTTACAATTTATATTGATATTGATTGTTTTCTGATTGCTTATTTGTATCCTATGACTATCATTAAATGTTGTACAGAGGTGGGTTCCTACCAGTTTGCACCGGTTCGGTAGAACCGGTTCGTCAAATCTACTGAACCGGTTAGAAGAGGTTCCACCAGTGGACCCAGAAAGCACTGAAATATTCCTCTCCTCTCCTACAGAAGAAGTTTCAAAAATTTTGAAACTCACGACTGGTGTTGTACCTTATGATTCTTGACAAATGTATCTTGTCTTTTTATGTATACTGAGAGCTTCTGCACCAAAGACAGAATCCTTGTGTGTCTTGGCCAATAAAGAATTCTATTCTATTCTATTCTATTCTATTCTGTTCTGTTCTGCTCTGCTCTGCTCTGCTCTGCTCTGCTCTGCTCTGCTCTGCTCTGCTCTGCTCTATATCCATCATCAGATGTTGGCAATCCTATTTTTATCAACAGCTGCACGAAAAAGCTGAGTTTTGTCCAAATAAATCCCTTAGATTTTGAAGCCATGATGTTCTTCTTCTGCCTGGATCTCATTTGCCTTCAATCTTTCCTTGTCCAGTCCTATGCTGAGGATTGTTTTGTGGTTTGTCAGCAAAAAAAAAATCCTAAAAATGAAACTTATAAGAGTAAACTACTATTATATGAAATGGGCTGAAAAGAGAAGGGAAAATCAGAAAAGCAGGCAGGTATGAAAAACTCCCCCAAAATATCTATGTCAACCTGTTTTCTTGAATCTCAAGAAACCTCAAACCGATCCTTGGGGTGCTGCAGAAAGAACTTCTTGAAAAGATTGGGCAAACTGAAAAATCAAAAACACGTTAACTCCAAACTAGTGCATTAAAGAGCTTTCTCTCTCGTGTCCCATTAGAATGGTCCAGATTTCCTTCTGCTAGCCAAGAACTGAAATGTGCTAATAGCTTGTTGTCTATTCATCCTGAACATATTCTCTGATCATCAAACCTCTCCTGTTGAAATCCGCTTCCAACCTTTCTGTGTGATTATGAATCCGGAGCTGATGGAAAACTGGTGGGCGCATTTTCATCAGTAAAGGTTGGTCTACTAACCTACTTTTGTCTCTTATTTTGTCATCAGATGGTTGCATGTAGCCCAACCTATACACTTCCACACAGTTCCTCCAGAGATAATGAATAGAGCTGCTGAAGCAGAAGAAAGCAGACGCTTTTGAAAGCAGAGTGCCAAGCCTGTCTGTTTTGAAAGGATAAAGGACTGTGAAATTTGATAGACAGACACAGAGAGATAGGAGTGGGAAGTTCTATTCTCTTCCTTTATTTTATTTTTTTACAGCTTCCCTTTCCTCTCAAATGATTTAATCGGTCTGTCACTCTCAACCGAGTTTAAGCTCAAGACTCATTTGCTTGGTCTCAAGATGGGGATCATTGAGAAGGGAGCAAAGCTGAGCCTGCAAAAACACAATCCGAACCTGAGAAATGTTGACCTTACTCATGTGTTTAACTCTCTCCTGCACATAAAGAGAGACAGCATAAAATTGGAAAGTTGTAACCACTCCCCAAAGGGACGCTGTGGCTCAGTGGCTAAGATGCTGAGCTTTTCAATCAGAAAGGTTGGCAGTTTGACGGTTCGAATCCCTAGCTCTGGGTAACAGAGTGAGCTCCTGTTGCTTGCCCCAGCTTCTGCCAACCTAGCAGTTTGAAAGCATGTACAAATGCAAGTAGAAAAATAGGAACCACCTTTGGTGGGAAGGGAACAGCATTCTGAGCACCTTTGGCCACATGACCACAGAGAACATTTTCAGACAGCGCTGGCTCTTTGGCTTTGAAATGGAGATGAGCACCGACCCCTAGAGTCAGGAATGACTAGCACATATGTACGAGGGCAACCTTAACCTTTACCTAACCCCCAAATAAAGGAGAGAATGATGCTAAATATTTTGGCTACGTATTTACTTCTGAGGTATCGTAGGTTGCAAAAAGGGATCGGTTCAAACTCACTCAGTGAGTTCCATGGTTGACACTGCACACTTGATGCTTCTAACCTTGGCTGACTTTGTGCTGCTGACTTTAAGCAGAACACGGATGGGATATTCCCAGGAATGTCATAAGGGTAGGGTAGACTAAGCACTTGAGAAGAAGCAGAAGATGCAAAGGTCTTTCATAATACTGCCAAGAAAACAACGATGGCCATTCTTTGTGGTTAACCCAAAGCCAGCACAACACAAATTACCAACACAATGGCATTGAACCAATGATCTCAGTTTGAAGGTGTGTTTACATTTTACATATTAGGTCTTGCATTATAAGTATAATGCCACAGGAGCTGTCCAACAAAATGCCGCCATAAATTGAACACATTCGCACAGTGTGAATCTACTTCTTCCTTTTTTGCTGTTTCACTCAGACAGTGGCTAAATGCTTGAACAGATGGAATATTGGCAGACTATTAAAAAAAGAAAAAAGAGAGGGGGGAAAAAGAAAGACATGTTGGCTTCTGGCAATATTAAATGACAGATGGGATTCTGTATCAAACTGAAGCTAGATTTTTCACAGACTAACGGTGCCTGTTTTCGCCTTCTATATGTCCCTTACAAGACTGAAAGGAAGTGTTATCTGTGTTTAATGATAATTCTGCAGGGGAACATGAAGGGGACACAGGTAAGATCTCCCAGCGGCCAGTAAGATCCCACAGATTGGGCCTCCTTCAGATGCCGTCAGCCAAACAATGTCAGATGGCGGGCCCTCGGAGGAGAGCCTTCTCTGTGGCTGCTCCGACTCTCTGGAACCAGCTCCCCCCAGAAATCCGGACCATACCCACTCTCCTGGCCTTCAGGAAAGCTGTAAAAACTTGGCTGTTCCGGCAGGCCTGGGGCTGTTGACCTCACTGTTGAGGTCCAGCCCTGATTAGAATGATTGTATGAGGGGTGTTTGCTGTTTTTAAATTGTTTTTTTTATCGTTATGTGTTTTTTTTAATATATTTTTTGTAAGCCGCCCGGAGTCCTTCGGGATTGGGCGGCATATAAATATATTTAATAAATAATAAATAAATAAATAATAAGAGCCCAAATATGTGTACAGATTGTATAACAACTGGAAAGGGGGGGAAAAAAATCAATGTGCTGTTCCAAATACGTAAAAATTGAAATAAAGGTAGTCTTCGACTTATGGCCACAATTGAGTCCAAAATTTCTGTTGTTAAGTGGGTCAAGTTTTTTTAAAAGTGGGTTTTGTCCCATTTAAGATGTTTCCTGCAAGGGTTGTTAAGTGAATCACTGCACTGGTAAATTAGTAACATGTATCTGGATTCCTCATTGACTTTGCTTGTCAGAAGATTGCAAACACAGGTGGCATTCAGTCGGTTTGGACCGGTTCACCTGAACCAGTAGCGGAAATCATGGGTGGGCCGGCTTATCTGCCCACCCACCCACCATCCTACTTAGGCATGTTTTTTGAGATGGGTGTATGTGCAGAAGGCGCGCACACAAGCAAAGCACATGCAAGATAGGCTGGGTGCATGCATGGAAGGGGTGCAAACCGGCGGTAACAAAATGTGAAACCCACCACTGGTCGTAAATGGTGGTCACATGACCCTGGGACTTTCACTGCAACCATCATAAAGATTTATAAATAGTTAAGCATCCAAATTTAGATCAAGCCCTACATGGCATCGGACCTGGGTACCTGAGAGACCGCCTCCTGCCGATTACCTCTCTCAGACCAATTAGATCGCACAGGTTGGGTCTCCTCCGGATTCCATCTGCCAGCCAATGTCAGCTGGCGACTCCCCGGGGGAGAGCCTTCTCTATTGCAGCTCCAACCCTCTGGAACGAGCTCCCTGTTGAGATCCGGATCCTTACTACCCTCCCGGCCTTCTGCAAAGCCACCAAGTCCTGGCTGTTCCAGCAGGCTGGGAGGAGCTGAGAAGCATCTACCTCCATAGAAATTGTGAATGTTGGTTTTGTTTTTAATATGTTGTCTTTGTCTTGTTCCCAAGACAAGGTGGCACAGTGGTTAAATGCAGCACTGCAGGCTGACTGCTAGATCAGCAGTTCAGCGGTTCAAATCCCACCGGCTCAGGGTTGACTCAGCCTTCCATCCTTCCGAGGTGGGTAAAATGAGGACCCGGATTGTTGTTGGGGGCAATATGCTGACTCTGTAAACCGCTTAGAGAGGGCTGAAAGCCCTATGAAGCGGTATATAAGTCTACTGTTATTATTGTTATTCCCCTCTTTCCCTTGTCTTTTGTAAGCCGCCCGGAGTCCTCCGGGAGTGGGCGGCATACAAGACAAATTAATAATAATAATAATAATAATAATAATAATAATAATAATAACAACAACAACAACAACAACAATGTTACCATAGGGGACTCTGCAAGGGTTGCAACTGTGAAAAACAGTCATAAGTCATTTTTTTCCAGTGCCTTTCTAACTTTGTCACTAAACAAGTCACTAAACAGAAGACTGTAAATCAGCGACTACCCATCATGCTACCTCTGGGCCAAATACAGGATGATTTCTGAATGACTGTCTTCAAACAGTAGCAACGCCTACTAGCATCAGAAATGGCACACTAGGTTTATTTTTCTATGCCATCATCTCACTGATTTCTTATAACTGTAATTGAGCTGATTTTGTCAAATCCCTAGAGTGCGAAGACGATGAGGCATACGAAAAGAACAAAATAAGTCAATAATTAACTAGCATTATTACTGCACGACATAATTAAAAGTCAATAATTAGGCATGGCTACTAGGGCCCTTTTCCCCACAGTGATTTGAAGTGCTATCTCTGTGTCTGTGTGTGTGTCTCTGTCTGTGTGTTTATGCCTATCTGTCAAAATATTTGCCCCATGGTGGCCATGGAAAATGAAAGTAACAAAAGCCAACTGCTGTTCTGCCAGTGAGAACATAATCATCCACAGGAAAACAATGGGGATGAATAAGAAACACAAGCTGTCTGCATTTATCCCCAGTTGGCCATGTTACTAAATGCCAACTGCACCTCAATCAATCAATTAGAAAGGAGCTGGAAGGGACCTTGGAAGTCTTCTAGTCCAACTCCCTATACCCTTTCAGACAAATGATTGTCCAGTCTCTTCTTAAAATTCTCCAGTGATGAAGCACCCACAACTCCGGAAGATAAGATGTTCCATTGGTTAATTGTCCCCACTGTTAGGAAATTTAAGTTCTTGATTAGTTTTCCACTCATTAGTTCTTGTCCTGCCCTCTGGTGCTTTGGAAAATAAGTTGACACCATCTTCTTTGTGGCAGAAGTATTCCAGTTTTCAACTACTGGAATACTTCTATCGTGTCCCTCCAGTCCTTCTTTTCTCTAGACTAGTCTTGCAACTGTTCTTCATATGTTTTAGCCTCCAGGTCCTTAATAATCTAAGTTGTTCTTCTTGACACTTTTTCCAAAGTCTCAACATGTGGTGAAACAAAACTGGATCCAGTATTACAGGTGTGGCTTTACCAAGGCTTTATAAAGTGGTACCTCTGAAACTGCCTTCTGATTAAGTCCTTCTGTGACCAGCTTAAATCCCCACAGAACACAAGCTGACTTCTGCAGTCAATACAATACATGTGTTCTAATCATTCAGATAACCTTTTTTCCTCCTGAAAAAGCACCCTAATGCATTAACATTATTGATTCAAAAATGGTTAAGTTCCTTGGGAAGTTCAGTTTTTTGAGACAGTTTTTTTCCCTTTCCAATGGCCAGTGTAAAATTAAATGATAATGAGGAGGAGGGGGAGGAGGAGAAGCAGGAGCAGGAGCAGGAGGAAGAGGAGGAGCAGAAGGAGAAGCAGAAGCAGAAGCAGGAGAAGGAGGAGGAGGAGGAGAAGCAGAAGCAGGAGAAGGAGAAGAAGGAGGATGAGGAGAAGCAGGAGAAGGAGAAGGAGAAGCAGGAGGAGGAGGAGGAGGAGGAGGAGGAGGAGGAGGAGGAGGAGGAGGAGGAGGAGGAGGAGAAGGAGGAGGAGGAGGAGGAGGAGGAGGAGGAGGAGGAGGAGGAGGAGGAGGAGGAGGAGGAGGAGGAGAATTTGAGAGGAAAGGAAGCAGGATACACTTTTTCCTTTTTTAGAGAAATATTTCACTCCTGCTTTGGGTTCTAATGAGTAAAGAATGTACTATGGTGCTGGATAAATGTTTATGATGATATGATCTTATTCATAGCAATAAGTGTCCATCACATTTATACTTTATCTACATCCTTTCCTTTCTCAATAGTGTTTAATCAGTTTCTAGCTAGCCACTTAGGTGATGGTGGCACCTGTGTGTTATAACGCTTAAGATACTGGATAGAATTAGATACTGCGTAGGACTAATTTCTCCAGGAACTAAAGGTGGATTATGTGATTATGTGTAGCTTTTGTTTTAACCCCAAAACAACAATTCTGTGTGGAAGGTTGAAGGGCTGAGATGGGGCAACTATCTCAATGTAATGTAGGAATGGTAACTCAACTCATAGAGTATGGCAGATTTGAACCAAGGTCTCCCTGAACCTTACCCCAACACTTTAAACTCTACAATAGGTTGTTTGTACCTTGTTCTCCTTTTGGGACCAATTATTGTGGCTGCAGAAATATAATATAATGATATAAAAACAGAATTGTGAAGACAGCTGATATACATGGCTTCACATGGAAAATACACTGCATTTGATATACATGGCTTCACATGGAAAATACACTGCATTGAAAAACTTTAATTTCTGGACATGAGGCAGCCTGGGAGCAGTCTATAGAAAATAAAATGCAGCACAACAGACAAAAAATTCAGTAGATTCATGGAAAGTTTTGGAGTAGGTCAAAAGTAAGTATTAGGCAATTGCAGATAATTTTCGTTCACTACCAGTTCTATTAAAAGTTATCATATTTCACAGTTGACTGTATATTAAATGCTAAAGATGCAATATTTTCTGCAAAGTAGAATTTAGGAGTGAAGTGAATCCATATTTAAATGGAAAAAAGTCTCCTAAATTTAAACTAGATAGTCCTAATGGACTAAGACTATTATTGATTGCCGTAATTAAAATGCCAGGGAGCAAAGCAATTGCATTCTAACCCAATAGTTCCACCCTTTACATGAAAAACTCTAGTCTTATGAAAAGAAGAACTAGGGGTGACATGATAGCAGTGTTCTGATATCTGAGGGTTTGCCAGAAAGAAGAGGGAGTCAAGCTATTCTCCAAAGCACTCCAAGGCAGGAAAAGAAGCAATGGATGGAAACTAAACTAGGAGAGAAGCAACTTAGAACTAAGGAGAAATTTCCTGACAATTAGAACAATTAATCAATGGAACAACTTGCCTCCAGAAGTTGTGAATTCTCCAACACTGGAAGTTTTTAAGAAGATATTAGATAACCATTTGTCTGAAGTACTATAGGGTTTCCTGCCTGAGCAAGGGGTTGGACTAGAAGACCTCCAAGGTCCCTTCCAACTCTGTTAAATTAAATTAAAGGATGGGGCAATGTTGAAATCATGGCTGAGAGCAGGCCAGGGAGCTGTCACTCATGCCTAGCTGGAATGTGTACTCATCAACAGATCCTGATATATATTTTTTTATTTTATTTCTTAGCAGGTTGCAAGGCTATCAACTTTCACATTGTTTTTTCACCTGACAGAGAATAATGAGAGATACAATCAAAAGCTGTTTTTTTTAAAAAAAGAAAGAAAGAAAGGGCTTGTGTGATATTTGGCATTAAAAAAAATGAAACAATATCAACCGTGGAAATTGAACTTGGAAGATTACTCTGCCATTTCCATCCAGACATAACTCCCTATCGAGCTCTCTCATCTCACCTGAAACGAGTCGTTCGGTGGTGCTTTAATCAATTTCCTCATTGGGCTGAAAACAAGTTAGCTGTTCAAACTGGCTGAGATTTAAACAGGCATTGTATGTTTTCCACAAGAGCGCAGTATGCTGAGTAAATCAGAGCAGAATTCTTTTGAAACTATTGACCTAGAAGGAGATCTTTTTACTGTCCATAAAGTGTAGTATATGAGCCTCACATTGATTTTTTTTTAACACAAAGAAGAAATCACCTTGAACAAATTTAGCTACAAGCAATTTTTTATATAAAAAAATGTATACAGGAGAAAAGCTAGGATCAACAGAAAGAAATATAAATCACAAGGATAAGTATCGGAGGCTGACATAGTTAACCCTTGTTTCAATATCCCTGCTAGAATCTGCTTTTTCAATTCAGGTATTGATGTGCTTTTCTTGCGAACTTTTTCCTAGACTTCTTTTATTTATGTCAGGAGTGTCAAGCTCAAGGCCTGTGGGCCAGATCCATCCTGCGATGTGGTCCAATGTAGCCCACGGGGCCATCATGAAAAATATAAGCCTCAGTCTGATTTACCCATGGTAAATATTGGGTAGACTGGGCTTTGGCCCAGTCTACCCAATATTTTTCCCAGTTACAATGTATGGCTGTGAAAGTTGGACCATAAGAAAGACTGAGCACCAAAGAATGGAGGCCTTTGAATTATGGTGCTGGAGAAGATTCCTGCGAGTCCCTTGGACTGCAAGGCAATCAAACCGGTCAGTCCTAGAGGAGATCAACCCTGACTGCTCTTTAGAAGGCCAGATCCTGAAGAGGAAACTCAAATCTTTAGCTACCAGATGAGAAGAAACTCACTGGAGAACAGCCTCATGCTGGGAAAGATTGCGGGCAAAAGAAGAAGGGGACGACAGAGAATGAGGTGGAGTTACTGAAGCAGTCGGTGTGATCTTAAATGGAATCCAGAGGATGGTAGAGGACAGGAAGGCTTGGAAGAATGTTATCCATGGGGTCCCAATGGGTTGGACACAACTTCGCAACTAACAAAAACAACCCAATGTGAAAAGCATACATTGGGCCAGTGTGGCATCATCCCGGTCTACCCAGTGCAAAGAGGAAACATGCCAGCAGTTTGGGGAATGGTGTCAAGCTGGCCACGCCCACCCAGTCACCCAGGCCCACCAGGTCAGTCATGCCCTATGAGTGAATGGCATCAAGGTGGCCATGCCCATCAAGTTGGCTGCACCCACCTAGTCTGCTACGCCCCCCACCCCTCCCTGAGATCAACCACAGCCCCGATGCGACTCTCAATGAAATTGAATTTGACACCCTTGATTTATGTCACCATTTTTATTTGCCTTTTTAACTGCCTTAAATCCAGCCTTGTGCTGTGAACTCAGGCTCATGATCAATTCTAAATTTTCCTCAACTTTCCTATATTGTTCTATTTCCATAGACTCATACTTCCTCCTTATTTTAAAATATGTAGCAACAAAACCTGAATTTTCCTCATTCTGCCCTTTTCTCAGAGAAGATGGGAGGAATTTCTTGAAAAACACAAAGAGGAAAACTGTGTCAAAAGATCAAAGAGTAGGGTACACCTAACTTAAACAAGCAACGAAACTAGGATCTGTATTAAGTCAAGATATCCACTCTTTAAACAATTACCCACAGACTAACATAGTTGAGAGGGACCTTGGAGGTCTTCTAGTCCAACCCCTGCTCAGGTAGGAGACCCTATCCCATTTCAGACAAATGGTTGTTCCACCTCTTCTTAAAAACCTCTACAACCTCCGGAGGCAAACAATTCCATGAGAAAAGATCCGAGTACAGTGTACATAACTTAAACATTCAAAAAAACTGGGATCTCTAAAAGTTAACATACCCAGTCTTTAAACAAATATTCACCGAACAATATACTGACAGAGTTGGAAGTGTTTGTGGAAGGCGTCTCATCCAACCTCAAGCAGGAAATCCTCAAAGCAGGCTAAATATTCCAGTTTAAGGTCCCTTCAAATATTATTACCAGCTTTTGATGTTTATTTTTGTTTTGATGAAGATTGATGATGATGACGATGATGGCCAGTATTTAACCCAATTTCCCCTATCTATGTCTCCCCTAGTCCTTCTTTCTATTAAACGGTTCCAGTTCCTGCAACCGTTCTTCATATGTTTTAGTCTCCAGTCCCCTAATCATCTGTGTTGCTCTTCTCTGCACTCTTTCTAGAGTCTCCACATCCTTTTTACATTGTGGCGACCAAAACTGGATGTCGTATTCCAAGTGTGGCCTTACCAAGGCATTATAAAGTGGTATTAACACTTCACGTGATCTTGATTCTATCCCTCTGTTTATGCAGCCTAGAACTGCGTTGGCTTTTTTGGCAGCTGCTGCACACGGCTGGCTCATATTTAAATGGTTGTCCTCTAGGACTCCAAGATCCCTTTCACAGTTACTACTGTTGAGCAAGGTACCACCTATACTGTACCTGTGCATTTCATTTTTGTTGCCTAAATGTTCTTGTTGAACACTGTTGTAACTTCAATTGGTTTCTGAACAAGAAGTCACTAAGAGAGGACTACTTGTATAGTCAAAAGCCCTTCCCTGTATTTTATGGTTGACAAAGCATAATGATACCCCTGGTGACAACAATCGAATCAACCACTTGATGGGCTCTGTAGTACTCTGGGGTCTCTGGCCGGCTGGCAAAACCTTGTCTTCATGCTTTTGAAAGAATGGCCGGGAGCAGCGGGGTGGGGGAACCTTATTATTTCTGCAAGGATGATGTTCCACGTGTATCTTCAATTCCACCAGAAGGACTAAAGTTTTGCAAGAAAGCAAAAGACCTGCCCCTTTTCCAATATGAAATTTCAGGCAAAATTGGACATCTAGTGTGATTTAGACATCATTTGTGTCCTTAAAACCTAGTTATTTAGCCTGGAGATTCTTGGGGGAAGCCATTCCAAGTCCAGGGCTTAAAAATTAAGGAAGAGAACCTCCAAGCCTTTCATGTTTTCAAAGAGAAATCATGAGAACAGGGAGCCTGAAGGCACAAACAGTTGGACACTGGCAATACTAACTTCTGGGGCTTGCAACACAACTGCCTCAACCCAGTTTGAATATATCATAAGCTGTACTGTCCCAGACACTTCCAGGGAATGCAATCAACTGATAATTGAAAGCAATAGACGTGGCTCACCGCTGTTTAAATAAATCCCTGTCATGAAATTTAATACATTCTGATCCAATAAGACCAACGTGGTAGAAACAACTTTCACCTGCCTGTTGTTTTCAAGAGGATGTTGTGTAACCTGACTTTGGTCTTATCCAGCCAGATGGCTTTTATAGATAAAGACTAAGAGGGGGGGGGGAATGCATTTTAGTTCACCTGTTTTCCTATTTTAATAAACACAAACATATTACGTAATTCACAAGTGAACAAACACAACAGAATACAATTAGCCTTCTATTTTCACACCTCTCTGAGTCTCGCGGTGCAAAAATTAGGTGTCCAACATGCATATGTTACAGTAACTAGCAAAAATGGAAAATGTATCTCAAGAAATTGCTTACAACAACCCATCTGCTGCGGAATAGTGTGCTTGAGTGTGTGTGTGTGTGCTTGTGTGCATGTGAAAAAATGTGTACAAAATACACGCAACTATTTTCACATGGACTTCCAAAACTGTTGCAGGACAAGGATGGAAGAAATTTAGGCTGGGAACTAGAGGAAAGGAAATCACCAGATTCATTCATCATTCTTTGTTAATTCTATCCTAACCAGAAAAGAACTAAATTCTGAATGTATTTTGGAGTACAAACTCCCTTCCAGCAGCCGAATCAGAGGAGGAGGAGGAGGCGGTGTATGAGTGAGGGTCAGCATCAAGGGAACCTGAGATCTCCGTGGGGGAAGAGGAAATGGAGCTGGCAGAGAGAGAGAGAGAGAGAGAGAGAGAGAGAGAGAGGGAGGGAGGGAGGGAGAGAGGAGGGAGGGAGGGAGGGAGGGAGGGAGAGCCTGGGCTGTCTGTCAGCCTTCAAATGGAGAGTCAACAGGTCTGACTGATGAGGAAGAGAAGTAACAATTGAGTCCAGTGCCTGATGTGCAGATGCTCAAAAGGCAGAGGAGAGGAGAGCAGTGGAAATCCGTGGGCTGATCCTTGGGACAGAAGAGCCACCGCTAATAACGAAGCCCCACTCTAGCTCAGGGAATAAAAGGCAGGGGGCAGAGATGAATAGATGTGGCAGACAACAATTCATCTTCTGGCAGGCTGGACTTGTTAGGCTGTGGTGAGAGAGAAACTTTTTGCCGGGGCTGCTGGCACTCCTAATTAAAGTTATCTTTGAGTTAACTTCACAGGGTTTGTTCTGTTTGAGGAGCTGGGTCAGAACATTTTGATTACTCTTTCCTCCTTTCCTAAAATGTATCATTCCATCTTCCACATCCTTTCTTTTCCATCATTAATTGTTTTGCATCAGAAGATGGACACCAGCTCTCAAGGGTCCCTCCTCCCAAAATCTGTTTCCCTTATTTAATCTGAACTACTGCTACAGAATTAAGTTGGAGGCTCAGAGGCTGATCCTTTCGTGTAGGTAAATCTATACCACAACTATTCTCAATCTGTTTCATTGGGGCTGTTTAAGAAAATGTTCAATCCCTTTCGTACAAAATGCTATGGAATACGAAGGCTGGGGAAATTGCTTGCAACCATCTTTCATGGGATGGACACGAGAATCCCTTTACAGCTGGATCTCCACCAGATTAAGTCCAATCCCAGCGCGGTTTTCAAATAAATCAGCAACTTGATTTATTTATTTTTTCCAAATGGAACCCCCCGTTGGCTTTTAAATTACTGTCATACTTACGTATCCCTGCCAAACTGAGGAACTGCGAAGTCAAGTTGGCCATCCAATATGCAAACTTAACAGTTTGGGTAGCTTCGCTGTCCTTTAGCGCAGCACCACAAAATCTATCCAACTCTGAACAATAGGCTGAACCGCTTTAATATTTGGCGGACATTCAAAGGGAACCCTAGTTTTGATAATGCAGGTTTTCTAGTGAGGTTATGTCACAACACTGATTAATCCTAACCTACATTTGAATTTTCAAACAGTGCAGGGGTATTTCTCAGGGTCCCAATCCACAAAAAAACTGCATCTCAGCCACTTATTCTATCAATGTATTTCTCTGAATAGCAGACTGCCTTTAGTATGCTGCATCCTTACCACCTGTCTGCCTTGATAAGCTTAGCAGTGCAAATCTGTATCTGTCATCAAAATATGTTTACTTCACAACATCAAGTGTATCTTGCAAGTATTTCCTCTTAAGAGCCAGGAGTTTGTATAGCAAAATGGAAAAAAAACCAACAACAACAACCCACTTATTTACAGAGTGAATCTTGCTTTGCTCAAATTGGACACTATCTAAGGTCTCCAAAACCCTAAGCCTGTGATGGCAAACCTATGGCACGTGTGCCACAGGTGGCATGCGGAGCCATTGGTCAGGGCATGCAAGGCATTGCCCTGTCAGCTGGCCAGCGCACATGCGCATGCTGGCCAGCTGGCTTTGGCCTTCTTTTGAGGCCATTTTTCACGCTCTGGAGGCTTCCTTGAAGCCTCTGGAGCACGAAAAACTAGCCCAAGGGCAAACCGGATGTTTGGGAATGTACTTCCAGTTTGCTCATAGGGGTGGTTTTAGCCCTACGGAGCCTTTAGGACCCTCCATGAAGGCTCCGGAGGGCTAAAACTGGCCCTACGAGCAAACTGGAAGTCCGTTGCCCACAGGGCCGGTTTTTCGCACTCCAGAACCTTCTGCGCATATGCAGAGCGCCCATGATGATGTCTGGGCAGGTGGGCGGAGCCTCCCACCACCGCCATTACAGTTTGCCCAAACTGGGGCGAACCAACATAATACTACCTCTGATCCAGAAGTGTTTTTTGCAAGAGAGCCAAGGTGGCGCAGTGGTTAGAGTGCAGCACTGCAGGCTACTTCAGCTGACTGTTAGCTGCAGTTCGGCTGTTCAAATCTCACCGGCTCAGGGTTGACTCAGCCTTCCACCCTTCCGAGGTGGATAAAATGAGGACCCAGATTGTTGGGGGTGATATGCTGACTCTGTAAACCGCTTAGAGAGGGCTGAAAGCCCTATGAAGCGGTATATAAGTCTAACTGCTATTGCTATTGCTAACTCCTACAGAAACTTTATTTTCTCTCTTAAACTTTAAGAGTCTGTTTGCTATTAACTTTTCTTTGTCATTTGCAAAGTCTGCTTCATTGTAATTTAATAATTTCAGTAATTTAATAATAATTCACTGTATTTGAGCTTTCCCCCCAAATACATTAGAAATAGTAATAGCAATCACATTTAGAGTTATATGCCACTTTATAATCCTTAACAACCATCTCTAAGCGGTTTATAGAGTCAGCCTATTGCCCACAACAAACTGGCTCCTCATTTTACCAACCTCATAAGGATAGAAGGCTGAGTCAGTAGCAATAGCACTTAGACTTATATACTGCTTTACAGTGCTTTTACAGCCCTCTCTAAGCAGTTTACAGAGTCAGCCTCTTGCCCACAACAATCTGGCTTCTCATTTTACCCACCTCGGAAGGATGGAAGGCTGAGTCAAGCTTGATCCAACTGCCCGACTACTGACAGTCAGCATTCAGCAAAATTAGCTGCAATATTGCATTCTAACCATCATGGCTCTTGAAATGCATTCAAGAAAAAATACATTTTAAAAAAGGCACAGAGAAAGAGAGAGAGACGCAGACATATTTCCTTCCGATTAAACACTGGCAGTGATTGACTTTTTTTTTTGGGGGGGGCTATGCTGCTCTGCGCTTACTCATCATTTCACAGCTGAAAGTCCCACTAATGATGATTCAGTTTGACCAGTCCATCACATCATGGTGAAATATAAGTACTTGGAGTTTCTTGCAAAATAGAGTGTGTAATCAAAGCAGAACACTGACATTTTCTCAGGGTTCTGCTCTGTCGCCATACCTTATCATTCACGGCAATATTCCTCCAAAGCTTCGGCTCAGGGATGGAAAGAACAGATTGCTTCAACAAGTCATGCATTGACTAAATCTTTCTCTCTCTCACACACACACACACACACAGACACACAAACACACACACAGAAAGACAAACGCACACCATACTTGCCTGAAAATGAATCTGGAAGGGTTTGTTGTGTACCAGCTATTTGTTTTTCTTTTATTGGTTCCAATGTGTTGCCATTTGGAACCTTGGAGTGATTTCAGCCTTACGATATTACCAGATGAATGAGCTCATGGTGGAAGGCACCTCCAGACGTTGATGCTATCTGCCTGCGAAGCAGACGGAGCTGCAGGCCAACCACAAGGACTCACCTTTGGTTTTAGATCCAGTCCCACCTGTTGGGCTTATTCATCTTTGGGCAAATGGAAAATTGGGGGAGCAGTAATTATCACATCGGAATATGTGGAGCTAGTCCACAGAATACAGAATTAGAGAGTGGGAGGGGACCTTGGATGTCTTCTAGTCCAACTCCCTGCTCAAGCAGGACAATTTGAGACAAATAGTGGTGCAATCTCTTCTTACTAGACCTTCTGGTCCTTCAATTATCTGGTTTTAGAATTTAGAATAACTGAGTTGGAAGGGATCTTGGCAGTGGTGGGTTTCAAAAATGGTCCGAACCTACTCTGTGGGTGTGGCCTCCTTTGTGGGAGTGGCTTGCCACCTATGTGACCGGATGGGAGTGGCTTGCCACCCATGTGACCGGATATGAAGATGCCGACGACACTTGTCAGAACCACCTTAAATTACCTCACACACAGCACTGGCATGCATAAGAATATGGTGTAAACTTGTTTTTTAAAAGGCATCTTTGGTTTGCGTTAAAACAACTTCAACACATGCAATGTTCTGATTGCATCACAAATGCAGTAGTCATCCTCACCTTTCACAGAGGCACTGAGTTTTATAAATATGAGCATGATAGTGTAGAATAATCATATCCAAGGACCAGTGGTGGGTTTCAAAAAAAGTTTGGAACCTCTTCTGTAGGTGTGGCCTGCTTTCCGGGTCCACTGGTGGAACCTCTTCTAACCGGTTCGGTAGATTTGATGAACCGGTTCTACCTAATAGGTGCAAACTGGTAGGAACCCACCTCTGGATCTTGGACATCTTCTAGTCCAATCCCCTGCTCAGGCAGGAAACCCAACACCACAAATGGTTATCCAACATCTTCTTAAAAACCTCCAGTGTTGGAGCATTCACAACTTCTGGAGGCAAGTTGTTCCACTGATTAATTGTTCCCACTGTCAGGAAATTTCTCCTTAGTTCTAGGTTGCTTCTGCCCTCAGGTGCTTTGGAGAATAGCTTGACCCTCTCCCCCTCTTCTTTAGAACAGCCCCTGAGATATTGTAACACTGCTATCATGTCAGGCCTAATCCTTCTTTTCATTAAACTAGACATTTCTTTCCCTTCCTTCCTTCCTTCCTTCCTTCCTTCCTTCCTTCCTTCCTTCCTTCCTTCCTTCCTTCTTTCTTTCTTTCTTTCTTTCTTTCTTTCTTTCTTTCTTTCTTTCTTTCTCAACAAATAGAAAAGCAAAATGATTTTTGATCCATTGAAACAGAAATGTGGGGAAAAAATGCTATTTGTTTAAGTAACTTTCACCCTACTAGAATCTGCTTGCCTCTGTTCATTTGTAGTTGAATGAGGATAAATATAATAAATATCCACTGGCCTCCAATGTTATACAAAATCATTACGAGTACCCATGTAATTATCAAAGACATTTGAGATGCTTTAAAACAAATGAATTCTGCTGAGTTTTTAAAATGATTTAACAAACGCACACACACACACCCCAAAAATTCAACAGCGTGCATCAGTTTTCTTTGCTTTTGTAAGCAGAATTGAAAATACTGAGGCTTTCAAATTTTAGAGCTCAGTCCCCCAATAGCTTTATAAAAAGCAATTGGTGTCACCAAGAGGCCAAAAGTCAATTACACACCTACTCAACTAACTGCAGATACGAAGCTCTTTAGGATTTACTTTTATGCACAATGCAGTAAGTTGCTTAACATTACACTATAAAATTAATGTGGCCGATTATCAGAGGCCTCTGGCATAACCTTCCAGGAACTTTAGGGATTGTTTCAACCATCTTCCCCCTTCAAAAATCACGATGACAATGAATATTGAAGACAATACAGGAAAGCAACTAATTGGGATTCAAAACACAACTTGAGGATCCCTTAAAGGGTTGCATACAACCAGCGCATACATCTGTTAAATCAGGATTGAGCACATGTATGATTCTAAAGTACACAGGTAGTCCTCAACATATGACCATAATCGAGGCCAAAATGTATGTTTCTAAAGGGAGCAATATAGTAACACTCTGAGACACTTGTTAAGTTTGCTCCATTTTACAACTTTCGTGCCACAATTGTTAAGTGAATCACTGCAGTTGTTAACTTAGTTACATGATTGTTAAGTGAATCTGACTTCTTCCCCCATTGACTTTGCTTGTCAGAAGGTTGCAAAAGGTGATCATGGGAACCTAGGCAGGAATGAAATGCTCTGAAGTCTGCTACCGGTTCACTTCGCGCGTAGATGTGTGCCAAACGCACACTTTGCACACATGCACATCACAGGCGCTACCGCACAGCGCTGAAAAAGGAGGATTAAGGTAAGTAGAACAGCAAGAGTGGGGGGCAACAGTTGTGCTGTGTGATTTAGATTTAGAAGCAGGATTTCCTGCTTTCTAGTGAATATAAATTGTGTGGGACAGCTGATTGTTGCATAGCTGATTGTCGGAACATAAAAAATGCTACCTGTTCAGGTGAACCAGTAGCATTTTTTTTACAACCGGTTCCAGTAAACTGGTAGCATTTTTTTAACACTGGTTTGGGTGAACCAGTCTGAACCAGTAGCATTTCACCCCTGAACCTAGGCTAGCTCAACTATCACAAATATGAACCAATTGACAAGCGCCTGAATTTTGATCACATGACCAAAATGTGATCATAAATGTGAAAAACGGTCATGTTTTTTTATTGCTGATATAATTTCTAATGGACACTAAATGAAGGGGGTGTCAGGCAAGGACTACCAGTGGAATAGGCTCACATGTAGCTGGACCTTCTTAACCAGTTGTGAATGACTTGCTGGATTCCAAGAATTTGACTGTAGCCATCAACTATACAAATGCGATAAATTTCATTCTTTTAGAAGTACAAAAAAAGCTAATAAATTCAGTTTCACTCAGGTATGGATTCATCACTTTCTTCATATAACTTGACAATAGTTACTAACAAGGATAGCTAGATAAAAGCAAGCTAGCTTTCAGTATGGGGGGTAAAAGGTTTTTTGTTAACAGTCACTAGTGAACAGTGGTGGGTTTCAAATTGTTTTAGAACCTCTTCTGTAGGTGTGGCCTGCTTTGTGGGAGTGGCTTGCCAGCCATGTGACTGGGTGGGAGTGGCCAACTTGTAAAATGTGGTGAAACTCACTTAACAACGCTCTTGCTTAGCAACCAAAACGTTGGCTCAGAAACTCTGGCATTTGAAGCACACAGGTCTTAAAGCTGTCAAGTTACAAGACCCTTGCACCCCTAACCCTTTAGAAAAAAAACTCCAGGGGTGTTCAAACTTGACAGCTTTAAGACTTGTGGACTTCAACTCCCAGGATTCCTCCTCTCGCTCTTCATCTTGATGATGTGCGGACGGGCAGGGGGAGGGAGCTGGAACCGGCTCTAAACGGCACTGTAGATTTATGGAACCTCTTCTCTAAAAGAGGTTAGAACTGGCAAGAACCCACCCCTTCTAGTGAATATAACTAAATGGTTAGTGGACTATCAACAGTTGGGCAAAATAGGCAGTGGAAGAGGGTAGAGGTGGAAGGAATATTTAGATGGGACATTCAAGAAATAGAAATAGATGGAGTTTTAAGAGACAAATGGGGGAGACAAGTTAAAAAAAAACAATTGAAGTATTAAAGCGGGCAAGAGATGATGGGTAGAGGATCTTTTTTTTCTTTATGGCTGCTTTGACTTGCTTTTTCCTCCACTCCTTTTTTTTTTAAAAAAGCATAGCAATTAAAGTATAAAGCGGGTAAGAGAGGATGGCAGGATGATTCCTGCTCATGGTTGCTGTGTTGAACTATCTCTCCCTCTTTATTCTCTTTTTTTTCTTTTTTCTCTTCTTGTAGGCAGATGATAGGATTAGAAGTCAGACAAGAAAGAAAGAAAAAGCTTTTTAATATAGGGTGATATGATTAAAAGCTAGAGTAAGAGATAGAAATAAAGGGAACATTAATGTATTGCATTTTAGTTGATAAAATGGAAGTAATAATGCAAAATAGATGGAATAATTGCATAATGATAGATTGTAACCTAATATAGATGTGTATCGTAATGGGAATTTCATGAGTTGATTGAATGGAATAATAATTCCCAATTTGATTAGTTTTGTTTGTGTTGGAATGCATGGCGCCCAGATGCCACACTGTTCACACATTGATTTGATATTTTTATAAACAAAACAAGAAAACAATTGGGCATTGAATGTTCCGATGCAGAATAAGCTTTTGGGGCCTAGATGATTCTATCCCAAAATGTGACTCCTATTCTCTTTCTTTCTTTCTTTCTTTCTTTCTTTCTTTCTTTCTTTCTTTCTTTCTTTCTTTCTTCTTTTCCTTCAGACAAACCAGGACAAATGTTGCGTAATGGCATTTGAGTATGGAAAGATTTTCAAGCTGAACATTCTTGAATCCAATATTTGGTTTGGCTGCTTTGTTAGATGTTGTTTTGCTTGGATATTTTCCTTCAAAGCAGAGCCAGCAATGTAACAGACAGCCCTGCTGTATTTTTAGGCAATAGAAGATAAGAAAAGAAGATTTTTAAAAAATATATAAGAAGAAGCCCAAATAATTTTTGCATTGTTTGGAGAGAAATACTTCTGCAAGTCTCCAGTCACCGATTCTTTTGAGTCTGCTACAACTCTGTTTAAGGAAGATTCAGGATAGCCAACACTAAATATTATGAACTGATTAAAACTTCTATCAGTTGCCTGTCTGCAAGCTATAAAAATTTACTGCTTAGAACTTTGATGCAAGTAAGACAAAGTTCATAAGTTGTACGTGCTACTTCAGCTTCAACCACAATAATACACAAGCAAACAATAGCTACAAATTCAAGGTAAATTGCTCCAAACTCAACTACAGAAAAAAATGATTTCAGCAACAAAGTGGTCAACACCTGGAATGCTCTACCTGACTCTGTGGTTTTATCCCCAAACCAGAGGTGGGTTCCTACCAGTTCGCACCTATTTGGTAGAACCGGTTCATCAAATCTACCGAACTGGTTAGAAGAGGTTCCACCAGTGGACCCGGAAAGCAGGCCACACCTACAGAAGAGGTTCCAAACTTTTTTGAAACCCACCACTGGTCCTTGGATATGATTATTCTACACTATCATGCTCATATTTATAAAACTCAGTGCCTCTGTGAAAGGTAAGGATGACTACTGCATTTGTGGTGCAATCGGAACATTGCGTGTGTTGAAGTTGTTTTAACGCAAACCAAAGATGCCTTTTAAAAAACAAGTTTACATCATATTCTTATGCATGCCAGTGCTGTGTGTGAGGTAATTTAAGGTGGTTCTGACAAGTGTCATCGGCATCTTCATATCCGGTCACACGGGCGGCAAGCCACTCCCATCCAGTCACATGGGCGGCAAGCCACTCCCACAAAGGAAGCCACACCCACAGAGTAGGTTCAAACCATTTTTTAAACCCACCACTGCCCCAAACCCTCATAACTTTAACCATAGACTGTCTACTGTTGACATCACCCCATTCCTAAGAGGTCTGTAAGGGGCGCGCATAAGCGCACCAGCATGCTTACTGTCCCTGTCCTACTCTCTCAGTTTATTCATACCCATTTACTGTGTTCATATTTATGTTTATACTTATACCTGTTATGTTTTACATGTTTGACAAAATAAATAAAATAAATAAATAAAAAGTTCATCATGTGCCCTTGTTTTATACAAGCAGTGCTGAACATGCTAGTTTTTTTTTTTTAAAGATTGCAAGCTCTAAAATGCAATAGGAAAAAAAGAGCTAAATTATTTGAATGTTAGTGCGTACACTCCGTGATACTTTAATGTGGAGTTTTAAGGGTGATCACTTGCAGGAGTGATCATGCTTTTCATTTGCGGAGCATCAAACAATGACATTTGATGATAAATGAGGAAGTTTATACAGTAGCAAGAAAACAAATAGGCTTCGCACCATTACTCCAAAGAATTTCTTGTCAATCATAACCTGAATAAAGTGAATCCCAGAAAGAGTAGGAAGGTTTAGAGGTTTAAATATTTTTCCTCTTTAAAATAATGGCCAAACCTTATTTCTCTACCATGTTTCCCTGAAGATATTTTCTCCCCCAAAAGTAAGTCCTAGCTTGATGTTTTACATGTGTGCCCAATATAAGCCCTGCCCCCCCAAAATAAGCCCTAATTAAGACCTCGCCCAATCCCGGGTGCATGAGTAAAAATTAAGCTAGGATGAAGATGGGAGGCTGCAACTGACGTACTACTTACCGTTGGATAATTGCAGCCAGACCTCGCACACCCCAATACCTCAATTCAATTCAATTCAATTTATTAAATTTATATGCCGCCCTTTTCCCCCGAAGGGGACTCAGGGCGGCTCACAACTCGAACCGGGGAGGGGAATACAGACAAAAGATTTAAAAGCAACAACATAACAATATATAATTTAAAAACTCACAACAGTCATACCATTCAAGATGGGGGCAACAGCTCTTTAGCCCAGGCCTGTCGGAACAACCAGGTTTTGAGGGCTTTGCGGAAGGCCTGGAGGGTGGTGAGGGTTCGAATCTCCACAGGGAGTTCGTTCCAGAGGGTCGGAGCAGCCACAGAGAAGGCTCTCCTCCGGGTAGTTGCCAGTCGACACTGGCCGGTGGATGGGATTCGGAGGAGGCCTAATCTGTGGGATCTAATCGGTCTAGTGGAGGTAATTGGCAGCAGGCGGTCTCTCAAGTACCCAGGTCCAATACCATGAAGGGCTTTATAAGTAACCTGCCTTGCTGGCCCATTTCTTCTGCACCTGGCAAGGCTTTGCCAAAGACCTCTGCAGCTGATAGAGCTCTGAATCGATCCAGAGTTCTGTTATTGGCTGTAGAGACCTTTAGAAAAGCCTTGCCGGCCATAGAAGAAGTTGCTTTAAGCCTCTGACAGCAAAAAGGAGGCTGGGAGTGATGCACACAAGTGAGGTGAGTTCGTTTGGAGGAATCATCTGGAGAAGGCAGAAGCCCAAAGCAGAATCCATCTTCACCTGTGGCACGTGGTCATCCAAGGACAAACCCACCTCCCTCACACAGAGCATCGCTGGTGAGATTTAAACTGCTTGTATTTATTAATTGCTATGTTCAGCAGGAACTCGATACAGCCTGTCTTGTATTTGGTTCTCATTGTACGTATCCCTATTTCCCCCAATTTCACCCTATCCTTTTCTTTCAATAAAGCATCCAGGTCTACGCACACAGCCTGGTTTATTGGAGGATAGGTGGGCTTAGCTGCATGTCGAGCTCCACACAGACTAACATGTAATGAGGACAGGGCATTCCTATTTACAGAATGCCATCTTTGAATCTCAAGGAAGCCAATGCAAAAATGAACAAACCTCACACTGCAGTTTCCCTTTTCCCTTCATGTTGAGGATAGTTATTTAGCTCCTTTCCGTGTCCCCAATTCCTCTGACTGCCGATAGCCTATCCCATTCAGCCAGTACACTTTTTTTCTGACCTCACTGTTTAAAGATTGCCTTTAAAATGGCAAACAAAATAATGGGGCAGCCGGGCAGAGCATGTCACCTTTGACTTATGTCTTGCCAATAAGCAAACAAAGCAAAAGGACTCTAGGCGACAGCTAAAATGTGCAAGATCAAATTTGTCAAGAACATTTTTTAATGTGGATAATTTAGTTAATTGCCTAGAAACATCATTAATCCAGAACTACAGCCTTGTTTGAAGGGCTTCCCAACCCTCCTTCACTACCAATTAAAGCACCCCAATTATTGTGTCTTTTCACTGGGCGCTGCTAATCATTTTGGGACGTTCATTTTTGTACGCCTTCCAGCCCTATAGCATCCTTTCTAAGGTGTGTTGACTAGGTAATTGTTTTATTTATAAACAGAGAACTTCACCAAACCATTAAAGATCAAGCAGAATAAATTAATAGCAAGAGCACCTAGACTTTTCTCCATAGTGCTTCACAGCCCTCTCTAAGCGATTTACAGAGTCCGCATATTGTGCCCCAACAATCTGGGTCCTCATTTTACGGAGCTCATAAGAATGGAAGGCTGAGTCAAGATCAAAAAAGGAATGAACTCCAGGCTATGGGCAATACAATAACAATAGCACTTAGACTTATATACCTCTCCATGGTGCTTTACAGCATTCTATAAGTGGTTTAGAGAGACAGCATATTGTCCCCCCACAGACAATCTGGGTCCTCATTTTACCCGACCTTTGGAAGGATGGGAGGCTGAGCCAACCTTAAGCCCTGTCAGGATCGAACTCCAGACTGTGAGCAGAGTCAGCCTGCAATGTCCTGTCCTCATTACATGTTAGTCTGTGTGCAGCTCTACATGCAGCTAAGCCCACCTATCCTCCAATAAACCAGGCTGTGTGCGTAGATCTGGATGCTTAAGGGATAGAATGGTTCCATTTCAAGTGACTAGCCATTTCACAAAGTAAATCCAATCAAAATTTGTTTTACTTCTTTATTTGAAATATATTGGGTAATATTGGGTAATCCAATATCCCCCCCCTCTCTTTCTCTTTCTCTCCCTCCCTCCCTTACCTCCTCTCTTTCTTACCCTCTCCCTCTCTCCCTTCCTCTCTCTCTGCCTCTCTCTCTTCCCCTCCCTCTCTTCCCCCCCTCTCTCTGTCTCTCTCTGTCTGTCTGTTTCTCTCTCACACTCTCACACACACATACAATTAGAAAAAAGTTTTAGAAAACAGAAAAAGTTGCATATAAAGTTGCCACTCAAGCAAATATAACAGTATATTTACTTAAATAAAGAAGTAAAAATGCATATGTAGCACAAATGGCCTTTTTGATCACATGGTAAAACTCCAAATCTCCATTGCAAGGAGGTAATATTGAAAGTAGTGAGGTATTTGGTTTTTACTCCAACACTTCTCCAGTTTAGAAAGCACAATGGCAATTTTTCATCCTCTGAAATAATAGACTGCTCTCTCAAAGCCTGCCTCCTAATCCCCACTAAGTGTCAAACAGATTTGATGAATGGCATTAATTGTGTTGAGACATTGCTATCAGTCCAAGGTTGATCTCTTATTGTTTTCATGTTTCTTCTCTATGCTCCCCATACTATTTTTTTTTAGAAGGAAAAAATGAACGGACTATGATAAACTTCTGCCTTGCAAAGTAACACACATGTAAATATCAAAGTTGTCATCGGGTGCATCCATCCAGGTTATTTTCCTGCTGATCGCAGCTTTATAGACCGCAATAAAATATACACCACCAGTTAAGACTATAGGCATCTGCTGTAAATATTGATTATTGGGCAGAAATGTATCTGCCTGTTTTTTGAATTTACAATCCCCATGAAATCTCTAAGCACCGATTAAATATCCAAGAGCTTAGTTAGAACATTGTATACTATATGTGCTCTATACCAACTAGTTAGTGTAATTTGAGCAGAACACAAGTTAAACAGGTTCCAGAACTGGTAAATGCTTAGATGGGTGACATCCAGATAATTAAAATTGATTCTTATCTAACTTCAAGTTGAGTTTCATCCAACTCCAGAATTTTTCTTTTCTTTCTTTTCCCCCATTCCATTCCATTCCAGATTGACTTGGAAGTGGAAACATCCTAGAAAGTAAACAGTGTGAGATGAATGTATCTACGTAGTAAGAATCTTCGCTGATCCTCAAGAGCAGTGGTTCCCAAACTTGGCAACTTTAAGGCTTGTGGACTTCAACTCCCAGAATTCTCCAGCCAGCAGAGCTGAGCTGGCTGGAGAATTCTGGGAGTTGAAGTCCACAAGTCTTAAAGTTGCCAAGTTTGGGAACCACTGCTCAAGAGCAATACTGGCTCAGTTGGCAGAGAAACAGAATGTCTTAGGTGTGGTGTGGATTTAATTCTCAGCTATCAACTTTAACTTTTCACTGCATCTTCAAGCTATTCTATTATCTTTGTCTTCTCAGCTTCTCTCTAGTTGCTTTAGGACAGTCATGGCTGACCTTTTTGTTGTCGAGTGACTAATGCCATAATGTGTGTGCAGCACCCGCTGTGCACACCCCACTCCCTGTGCATGTGTTCCTCCCGTGCTCCCCATGCCCCCCCTTCACATGTGTGTGTGACAGTGGTGGGATTCAAATAATTTACCAACTGGTTCTCTGTCCTAATGACCAGGTGGGTAGGCAGGGCTTAGTGGTCATGTGACTGTGTGGGCGTGGCCAACTCAACATTACTCAGGTTGATGGGTGCTTTGCCTTAGCTGTTACAATGTAATAAGGGTTAACCGGAGAGGCAGTTTCTGTAAGCAAGGCAATAAAGATTAGGCTAGAAACAACACCAGAATGTTTCCTTCCTGCCTTCCTTACAGGATTAGCCCTGTGAAGTGGGGAAAAACAAAAGGAGATTTCTCCCAACAATCAGTCTGAACTACTTAGAAAGTTTCCAACCGGTTCTCCTGAATAGGTGTGAACTGGCTGAATCCCACACTGGTGTGTGATCCACCCCACCCCATTTTGGGCCTAGCAGGTTTCCCTGCAGCCTTCTGGGACCAAAATCGGGCCATGAGGGGGGAGTGTCGCACCCCACACACTCTCCCTCCACCCCACGTATGCATGCATGCCTATACCCTCCATACATGTGCACATGACCCCCCCTCTGCCTCCATGCATGGGCGTACATCTCGCGCATGCCGCCTACCTCCCATGCATGCATGGCAGAGACCTGAAAATCAGTTGACCAGCGGGAGGCACGCATGCATGCGTGTTGGAGCTGAGCTGTTGTGACAGCTCATGTGCCTGCAGAGAGGACACTGCGCGCCACCTGTGGCACATGTGTCATAGGTTCACCATCATGGCTTTAGGATAAGAGAACATTGCTAGACTGGAGTTAGCTGCCATCAAGGAAGGCTGACTGTCAGGAATCAAGCTAGGGGATGCATCATTGAAAGGGGACCAGCCCTCTGACGGTGTAAGAATTTGTAAAGTTTCAACATTGCATTGAGAGATGCATAAGACTTCTCTTACATATCTACCTCCCCATAGACAGCGGCCTTACAAGTCCTACAATTGGTTCTTTTTTTCCTCTGTGGAGAATTTGACTAGGCAACAATCCCCATTTATACTCTTTCTGTCCTCTTTCACATGCAACTTCAACCCAAAGTGAGAGAGAATTGAAGACAACAATAGGCTCTTCAAACACCATTGTTCTATAAAGGAGTTTCCATAGCTTGGAAGTTGGTAGCATGACTATAGAAAGCAGCTGGAGTTACTGTAGCTAAGATAGATGGAATCTGCCCGTTTTGGAAACTTTAGCAGGTAGAAGCAGGAACAAGACCATTATGCTATTGTATCTCCCCTATCATGGCCCGAGATACATGGCTTATTGTGGCTCTTATGACAATACTGGTTGTCATAGGAAAAACTTTGAGAAACTTTAAAAAAAACCTATAATCTGTGAGTGGAATAGGTTCTAAATAGCAACATCATCCACAACCAACCAGATTGATTGTAGAAAGTCAGGACTCAGCCTCCTAGAAGAATGAAATATTTGGAGGAATATTTTTTTTAAAAGGCAGAATATTATAATTCCCTAAATGAGAAATGGAGAAACATGTTTTTTTAGAGGCAGGAAGCAGATTCAGTCTTTCTTAATAGCCCCCAGCAGAAACCGAGGAGGCACCTTTTAGAAATGCATATTTGGTAATCCATTCAAGACAGGATATTTTGAAACTCCTTGCAGCAAAGTCTGAACAAAGGCAGAATTGTGGGATTAGCCCTCACTCAAGATCTAAGACAGGACAAAGCTATTAAACCACAATAGGAATTGGCCAACATCCTTTCAGGACACATCCCTTCATTGCACCACTCCCAGATCAGTCCAAACTTCAACCAAACGTAGCTCAGACAAACACCTAGGATTTACATTTCCTCTTTTGCCTATAGAGCCAGCTATGATCCCTATATAACTCTTACATGACCCCATAGAAATCTGACAACAGCCAATAGAATGTTGGAGGACATGTTCTTGCACAGGAACAGGAAGCTCAAAGAAGATATTAAAAAAACCCCACTCTCAACTCCGTTTTGTCAGCTGCCCAGAATTGCATGTGCTTGGTGGTTCTGCTTCATCAGTAAATGGACCCTCTTTCCAATCAGCCCCCAGCCTCCATTTAATTCCAATGCCTTCCTTCCACCTTGGAACTGAACCAGGTGGATATTTCTTTCCACAATACATAAAAAAAAATACTTCAGCACTCTATTTGTTCCAAACATCATCCTGTCTAAACATTTAGGGATAGTTTAGCATTTTATCTCTCCCTCCCTCTCTCCCCCTCTCCCTCTCCCTCTCCCCCTCTCCCTCTCCCTCTCTCCCTCTCTCCCTCTCCCTTCCTCCCTCCTTCTCTCTCTCTCTCTCTCTCTCTCTCACACACACACACACACACACACACGCACGCACACACACACACACACACACAAACATTGTAGCTGCTGGAGTAATTGCAAACTATGAATAACAACAGCTATAAAGAAAGAAAAAAACACGTAGAAGCTTGACGTGTGTAACCATCCATGGAAAAACTTAAAATACTGCAACATTGTTCTTATTATGCTAACATTTTACATTATGCAAAGTAATACATAAATACAGAATAATTTCAGCCCTCTTCAGCATTTACTCTCTAATGTTTTATATAATGATTTTTCAGAAGTCTCCCACCTCCTTCCTGTTCTCACACACTTATCTGTTAAACTGAAGAATGTGACTTGAATGCTTTGGGAAATCAAACACTGCTCTCTGTCTCCTTCATTTTTAACTAACTGCTGCCTTTTAGACACACTAGCTCACCCATAGCACCGTTTCAGAATTACTATATTTTAGAGTCATTAGGATAATGAGATAAATGTTTAATTGCAGAAAGGAATGCATAGGAAGAGGATACTGCACAGAGGCCCTAGGCACACAGGGATTTGAATGTGGGTTAATTCCAGCCTTGCAAAGTCAGCTTCTTCTGATGGATGTGGCCATTGACTAAAATATGAATAGCAAGAAAGAGAGGTTAGAAACACTACTTCCTTGGAATTCTCCTGCCCTTATCTTTAGGATTCCCATGACAGTTTGCTTGTGTTGTGACAGATGAATGCCAACCCGTCTTAAATCTAAGATTTGCAAGACCCTGTTACACTGTATGACACTGAATGCTGGGCAACAACAACAGGCACCATTTCCAATCCATGGAAATCCAAATGCTGCATTGGATATCGGGCATCTTATGATTTGTACATACACTTTATTTCTCTTACTAAGCCTTTGAAGAGAACAGTTTGCAGCAGAAAATATACATTTGGACGTATCCTTTAAGCAGTGGCGGGAAGCAAATAATTTAACAACCAGTTCCCCAAGAGTTGGAATTGGGGAGGAAGTCAGTGGTGAAATTCATTTTTTTTTTTTACTGCCAGTTCTGTGGGCATGGGTTGGTGGGCATGGCAGGGGAAGGATACTGCAAAATCCACATTCCTCCCCACTCCTGGGGGAAGGATATTGCAAAATTTCCATTCTCACCCCACTCTGGGGTCAGTCAGAGAACAGTATTTGCCAGTTCTCTGAACTACTCAGAATTCCCATTACCAGTCCTCCAGAAACTGTCAGAACCTGCTGAATTTCAACCCTGGGGAAAAATGGAACTGTATGTAGGATTTGTTGGTCAGTCTCTGGGCAAAAGTGAAAGGGGCAAGGAATTAAGTCGGCAGCACGATCGAAGATGGGCCCAATGTAGCGGGGTTAGTTTGGTCAGGCAAATTATTACACACACAAGCTATCAAAGTGGATATTGGGCACTGGACTGTGATGGAAAAATGGGCAACAGAGTGGCTGGCATGAGGGGAGGAGGAGGAGCAGGGAGAAGAAAGAGGGAAAATGGCCTTCTTCCCTTGTGCTGGCTGCTCCGTTGCCCATTTCTCCATTGCAGTGCAGTGGCCAGGATCCACTTTGATAGTGGGAATGGGGGTGGGAGTAATTTAACAACCTGTTTGCCCTGACCAGTGCAAACCGGCTGAATCCCTCCATGGCCTTTAAGGAAATTTCAAACTGCGGTAACAAAATAGGATTTATCCATCCATTTTAAGTGGGTTGCCAGCACTTTGCACTTATTATAAACTAACTAGGCACATATTTTTACATGGGCAATAAATAATACCTGCAGCCATTAATTCCTCAAAATGTCCTTTGGAAGTATGAATTATGCTGTATATTTAAGAAGTGAAAGAAGAAACTAGCACAGTCAGATCTGCCTAGTAACCATCCAGACTGCATGAAAGCAGCAAGGAACAATTGCCTCTCAGTTCATATTAATAAACATATTAAAATCGGTTGCAGACTTTTGACAAGTATCTTACTGTCAAATGTGGAACCTACCTAAAGGCAATTCATAGACATTAGATTCTGGCTTCTTCAGCATAACAAGGATGATCAAGGCCAGTCTGTGTTTGGATTTGCTTATATAGTAGTTAACAGAAATTTTATTAGCACGAGAATCATCTCGTATAACCACATTGTGTGATCTCTCTTCATCAACATCACCGATCAAATGATTCACCAAAAGCCTACAGAGAAACCAAACCCAACACATCAATTCCTTTAACAGAAAAGGCATTCTGGACAATCCTCTACATTGGCCATATTCAGCCAGGTCCAGGCCAAGCTATCTAACAAAATGAAATTCAATGGTGAAAAAAGTAAGGTTCTACATTTAGGCAACAAAAACCAAATGTACAAGTACAGTGTAGATGGTACTTCACTCAATAGTAGTAACTGTCAGAGAGATGTTGGAGTCCTAGTGGACAACCACTTAAATATGAGCCAGCAGTGTGCAGCAGCTGTCAAAAAAGCCAACACAATTATAGGCTGCATAAACAGAGGGACAGAATCAAGATCACGTGAAGTGTTAATACCACTTTATAAGGCCTTGGTAAGGCCACACTTGGAATACTGCATTCAGTTTTGGTCACCACGATGTAAAAAATAGGTTGAGATTCTAAGAAAGAATGCAGAGAAGAGCAACAAGGATGATTAGGGGAATGGAGGCTAAAACATATGAAGAATGGTTGCTGGAATTGGTTAATTAGTATATCTAGGTTGATGAAAAGAAGGACTAGGGGTGACATAATAGCAGTGTTCCAATATCTCAGGGGTTGCCACAAAGAAGAGGGAGTCAAGCTATTCTCCAAAGCACTTGAGGTAGAACAAGAAGCAATGGGTGGAAACTCATCAAGGAGAGAAGCAACCTAGAAATAAGGAGAAATTTTCTGACTGTTAGAACAATTAATCAATGGAACAACTTGCCTCCAGAAGTTGTGAATTCTCCAACACTGGAAGCTTTTAAGAAGAGATTGGACAACCATTTGTCTGAAATGGGGTAGGGTTTCCTGCCTGATCAGGAGGTTGGACTAGAAAAAGTCCAAGATCCCCTCAAACTCTGTTATTCTAAATTCTAAAACCAGATAATTGAAGGACCAGAAGGTCTAATAACTAATAAAATCATATGTCTCCAACCTAAACATTCAGCAGATGCTTCAGCAAATGACAAATTTACACAGATGAACACTCAATTCTCTGAAGTTTATAGGACTAGACTTTCCCTTCTGAAATTTTAATGCTCAGCATTACTCCTTGGAGAAGACCAAAACACAACCTGGCTGCACAGTTAAATACATGCAAGTTCCAATCTGCCAATCTGCTTTAGAGGAGGATGGTAATGAGAATAAGACAGACAGACATTTTTAATCACTTGCTGCTTTGCCTGTCTGTCCATATTAACAAGAAATCATAAACTATAGTGGTATCTTGGTACCCAACTGAGTCAAAACTCAGGGAATGTGGTACGCAACACATTTTGAGATGAAAATGTTGTCCCAGTACTCGGAGTTTGTTTAGTACTTGACAAACTGTGAAAAAAGAGGGGGACAGCCACAGAGGTTGGGCAGTAAGTCAGCCAAGGTTGATGATATAGAAAATGGGACAAACAGAAAGTTCTTCCCACCCAAAACAAATGTCACATGGTAAGTCACATGGTTTGCTTGGGATTCATCCTTTGTAGTATTTGTTGCACCTCCTGGAATGAATTAACGGCAAGCAACTTGAGAAGTTGTGGGTGCTCCATTGCTAGAGGCTTTTAATATGAGATGAGATGTCTAGAATGGTATAGGGTTGGACTAGAAGGCCTTCAAGGTCCTTTCCAACTCTGTTATTTTGTTATTCTATTACCACTGTATCAGGGGTGGGTTCCGGAGTCTGTTACTGCCGGTTCACCCAGGGGTACACTTTGCACACGTGCACACTTGATGGCGCCGAATATGGCACCGTCAATACAACTGGTTCGGGGGCATGGCCAGCCGATTTACTACCTACTCGGCCGAACCGGTCTGAACCAGTAGGGACCCACCTCTGCACTCTACATGCAAGTTCCAATCTGTCTATGTATTTTATAGGAGGTGATAATGAGAGTAAGACAGATAGACATCTTTAATCACTTACTGCTTTGGGGCATTATCTGATGTTCTACATGCTTCTCTGTTTATTAAAATGGAAATATCATTTCATTGGGAGGGAGGGATTGCTTTTTTGTACAAAACCACAGACGCAAACCCTGAAATAGAGCCTCCCCTTCTGTTGTGTGTAAACAATAGCAAACTTTTTCACTGCACATTCTATTTTCCAGTACCTAATTATGTAGAATGGCACCAATAATCTGCTACAAACTGTTAACCTCTGAATTGACACCGGTGCACTGACATACTCTGTCAAGCCATGTCTGAGCGTCACAATTAATCTAATCTGGCATGTAACAACATAACTATCTGCCAGCGCAAGATCAGGGTGCATTTAATAGGGATGTGGAAAGCATTCAAAAGGATATTTGGCAAAGGGCCTTCCTCAAAGTGCTGAGCGAACTGCACCCTCCACAAAAGACTCTGTGGGAGAGATTTGAGAAGAGGGGGTCCCTGGGCTGGTTTGTTTGTTTGCAGATGTTGCCTCACCAGACTAGATAACATCTTCCACGTAGATTTCAGGGCTCAATCTGTTTAATTGCAACAAACGACATTTCCGTTGCAATTGCCAAACAGGTAAAACGGTTCTGTATGACTATGTGTAAAAAGAGAATTTCTAATATGGAACAAAGACAACAACACAAGCAATAATTCTCAATTTAAGATCAGGGGTTTATGGTTTCTAATAATTTGGACCAGTGGTGGGTTTCAAAAATTGTTCGAACCTACTCTGTGGGTGTGGCCTCCTTTGTGGGAGTGGCTTGCTGTCCATGTGACCGGATGGGAGTGGCTTGCCGCCCATGTGACCGGATATGAAGATGCCGACAACACTTGTCAGAACCACCTTAAATTACCTCACACACAGCACTGGCATTCATAAGAATATGAGGTAAACTTGTTTTTTAAAAGGCATCTTTGGTTTGCGTTAAAACAACTTCAACAAACGCAATGTTCTGATTGCACCCCAAATGCAGTAGTCATCCTTACCTTTCACAGAGGCACTGAGTTTTATGAATATGAGCCTGATAGTGTAGAATAATCATATCCAAGGACCAGTGGTGGGTTTAAAAAAATATTGGAACCTCTTCTGTAGGTGTGGCCTGCTTTCCGGGTCCACTGGTGGAACTCTTTTAACCGGTTCGGTAGATTTGACGAACCGGTTCTACCAAATAGGTGCGAACTGGTAGGAACCCACCTCTGATTTGGACCATAAGAAATGAATAGCTATAAAAAATATAATAGCAGTAATACACTTGTACCGACAAGCCATTGCAATGGGGTCCAATGACATATAGCAGGTCCTACAAGGACTGCTATAAATCAAAGGGCCTCGAACTGATCTCAAACCCTATTCTTTATACTTTTCTTCTTCTTCTTTTATTTATACAATCATATCATCTTTGCAGCACATTTTACATCTTTTACATATCCATTGTGTTTCCTATATCTATATCTATATCTATATCTATATCTATATCTCTATCTCTATCTCTATCTCTATCTCTATCTCTATCTCTATCTCTATCTCTATCTCTATCTCTATCTCTATCTCTATCTCTATCTCTATCTCTATCTCTATCTCTATATCTATATCTATATCTATATCTATATCTATATCTATATCTATCTATCTATCTATCTATCTATCTATCTATCTATCTATCTATCTATCTATATATATATATATATATATATACACACACACACACACACACACACACACATATATTACACATCTTATTTCGTACATACTATATACATTTGAGCCTCTCATATTCCTTATTTCATCTACAATCTATCTTGCATTTCCCCCTCTTATTGATTTTGCGGTTTTGTATTTGTTTTGTAGTTTCTTGATCTTTTTTCTTCTCTTTGTAACTAACCTGTTTTTTTTTCCTCTTTCCTCTAGCCAATTATATCATAAGTCCCATACTAAGTAGTATTCTGATTCCTCTTTGTCTTTTAGCTGTTTTGTGACCCTGTCCATTTCAGCGCATTCCAAAAAATTTTTTATCACATTATCTTCTGTTGGTGTATGTTTTTCCAATTCTGTGCATATGAGATTCTTGCTGCTGTGGTTATATATATAGAATTAGATATTTCATTTTCTTCTCATGCTTCCCCTTAATTATTCCTAATAAAAATAGTTTCGGGTTTGGTTCTATTTGACGTGCAGTAATCTCTTCAAACCAATCTTTTATTTTTGTCCAATATTTTATTGTGGCTGTTATACTGTTATTCTAACCCCATACACACTTCACAACTTCACTAACCATCACTTTCTGTAATCACCTGTGTATATTACTTTTAGCTCCTTGTTCCCAACAGTTTCATTCTTCCTGTTTTAAATGTATCCATACATGTGTATACTTTGCAAAAACGTGTTTTGCAGTTAGCAATGGATTACAGCAGGATTACAACTAGTTCTGGTACATTTTGAAACTATCCTAGCTGAAAACTTTGGTTCATATCTCTTTCTTCTGGGGCCTTCTACCATCCATAGGACTTATCGAATCTAATAGATCAATAGGCTATTTTTTTTTTGATTCTCACAAGGCTAAAAGCAGATATGCTGAGTCTTAGGCAAAACACAGATAGCAAATGCACTTAGACTTATATACTACTTCACAGTGATTTACAGCCCTTTCTAAGCGGTTTACAGAATCAACATATTGCCCCCAACAATCTGGGTCTTCATTTTACTGACTTCGGAAGGATGGAAGGCTGAGTCAACCTTGAGCTGGTGAGGATCAAACTGCCAAACTGCTGGCAGCCAGCAGTGAGCAGAAGTACTAACCGCTGTGCCACACAGATGCCCTCCAAACTTTGAGTAAAAGTAGCTTGGCCGCCCTAGTGTGTTTCAAATGGCCCCTGTGGAAACATGTCACACATTTTTGATGTTTAAATGACCTCTCTGTTCAAACCTATCCATTGTTTCACATCCAATAGAAAGCAATAAGAGAAGATGTTTTTTTAAAAAAATATATATAACTTAAAGCAAGTTTTCATTATATGATTTGCATAAATCCATGTGCCTAATATAAATAATAGCATTTATCATCATAGATTAGGCAGATCTGTAACAAACAACGCAGATACATTTATACCCCATTTTTCCAGGCAACAGGAGGGAGACATTTAGCTCTTTATATATTACAAAGGTGGAAAAATAGCAGAACATTATCACTTGTTTCAGCCCGCTTTTTTGTGGCCACTAAAGATTGGATGCCTTGGAGCTGTTCTTTCCAGCCACTGTCTAGACTTGCAATTCCAGTCCTGTCTAGACTTGCAATTCCCTTGGAAATTCCAGGTATTCTCCAAGAGAACAATTTTGTGTTCAGGTCTTAGACATTTCCCAAGGTGTTGTTGCTGCATTTCCCCCCCTGAGGTCTTTCTAAAATGATCTGTCTAAAAATCTTGGGAAAGTTAAGCTTGATAAATGACAAATATGAGTGTCACAGTGAGAAGGGGGAAAAAGTGACTTGTACTATACCTACAGATGACTTGTACCTGTGGAAGCAGGGCTCTGCGCTCCCAAATATATCATGAGTAAGTTTTAGAACACATTTTGCCTTTCACAAAATTCAATTTTCCTTTCCTATCTTCCATTGCGATCACTTAGCATAGGCACGCAACATTGGAAAATGAATGAAATCTGAATCATCCTGAAGATGGAGAGGAAATATTGCATGAATTCTGATCTACAGCACTCAGGAGATTCCCGAAAATGTATTGGATCATAAAGCCTTAGTCACTAAGCTTGAGATTCATTACAATCTCCCAGAATCAAGTGAGCTGACTAGCAAATTTCTTAGCAAATGAATCCCCCTGACAGGGACACTGGTTTGAGTTAGGTGAAGATAACAAGATAATTCAGGGCCAAGAGTAACACTGCTGGGTTGGAAATTCCTTAAAATGGGTAGCTGAACAGAAAGGGTGAAACTTGTACATTAGTCCACAATGCTAATATGCATTCACTTGCTCAATGCTGGAAAGAGAGAGAGAGGGGGGGGAGGGAGGGAGGGAGGGAGAGAGAGACAGAGACAGAGACAGAGAGACAGACAGAGAGAGAGAGAGACAGAGAGAGAGACAGAGAGAGAGAGACAGAGAGAGAGAGAGAGAGACAGACACAGAGAGACAGAGAGACAGAGAGAGAGACAGAGACAGAGAGACACACACAGTGAGACAGAGAGAGCAACAGAGAGAGACAGAGAGATAGAGAGACAGAGAGAGACAGAGAGACAGAGACAAACAGACAGACAGACAGACAGACACACACACACACACACACAGAAATATACATAGAGAGAGACAGAGACACACATACACAGACAGACAGAGACAGAGACAGACAGACAGACAAACATACACATAGAGAGAGACAGAGACAGAAACAGAAACAGAGTGACAGAGAGAGACAGAGACAGACAAAGAGACAGAGACAGAGACAGAGCCAGGCAGCAGAAACAAACACAGAGAGACAAACACACATAGAGAGAGAGACAGAGACAGAGACAGAGAAAGAGACACATACACGCAGACAGACAGACAGACAGAGACAAACAGACACACATACACATAGAGACAGAGAGAGAGACAGAGAGACAGCGAGAAAGAGAGAGATAGAGAGACAGAGAGACGAGACAAACAGACAGACACACACAAACAGACAAACAGAGAGAGAGAGATACATACATACATACAGACAGACAGACAGACAGACAGACAGACAGACAGACAGACAGACAGAGACAGACAGACACACATACACATACACATAGAGAGAGACAGACAGACAGACAGACACATACAGAGAGAGAGAGCGCTACAAATTATGATATACATTCATGACCGCTGAAGAGTTCTCATCTAAATTATGGATTTCAACATGAACATCCCATCATGGTGAATGTTCATTAAAAAAAAATAATCAACAAAAGAAGCTGGTTGGTTGAAGCAGCTTGTGTATTTTCAAGTTTTCATTGGTTAATGGAAAAACAGAAAAAGAAAATGTTTTCTGGATAGATAGTAAAGAATTCCAGAATCTTATAGATGTTCCACACAAAGGGCTTTAAAATGAAGAGGGTAGAAGACAATCGTTGTAGCTCAGGGTTGAACTGTGCTCTCTCAGTTTGGTTGTTTTCTCCTAGATGTTTCACTACCCAACTAGGTAACATCTTCAGTGTTGATGGTGTTAGCTAGTTTGGTCCTGAAATGGCAAGCAAATAACCAAGCATAGACAGCATCAAAGCAAATAGATTCTCATTTGGCCTCTTTGAGAGGCTAGTGACTGAATTTTTAAGTTTCATGAATAGTGAATAATTTACATGGAACTATGTTTTATTTTTCTTCTCTACTCCAATAAAACTTCTCACAGGGTGACTTGCTGAAGGTGGTTGGCAGTATATTCAAGCCTGAAAACAGGAGCTGAATAACATTAAAAAAAGGACCTTAATCCAGATTTGATTGAGATCAACATTCCTATTTCAGTAAAACAAAACTGCAGCCAACTGGGAGTATGTAAACAGCTTATTCTGAGTTTTCAACCATTCAACTGTAGAATGATAGCTAAGCAAAAACTTGGTATTCAAGAATGCCATCATCTTGGTTTTGTTCTTTGCTACATATGGAACTTCTCACAGAGTGCTGGGGAAGAGAGCAATGATCTGATTTAGCAAGGGAATATTTATGTTCATTCCAAATGAAGTAATTAGCTCATTCTGATAATGGGATGGAACCATCTGATTCTCTTGTGTCTTAAAATAATGAAACATCTTTTCTCTCGCTCTCTCTTCAAGAATGCTATGTGATTCCATTCACTTTCAAGGAGTTTTTGGTTTCACCAAAGTAGCTGACCTTCTCCCACCCATCCTGCCTACTCTTCTGCTTCCTCACTGCTATCTATATAAAGGCAAAGATTCTCTTCACACATATGTGCTAGTCCTTCCTGACTCTAGGGGGTGGTGCTCATCCCCGTTTCAAAGACAAAGAGCCAGCACAGTCCCAAGACATCTCTGTGGTCATGTGGCAGGCATGATTAAATGCCAAAGGTGCAAGGAACACTGTTACCTTCCCACCAAGGTGGTTCCTATTTTTATACTTGCATTTTTACTTTGGTTTAGGTTTATTAGATTTATATGCCGCCCTTCTCCCAAGGACGCAGGGCGGCATACAACATTAAAAGAAACACATAATACAAAAGTTTTTTAAAAAAATAGAATATCCCAAACCCAATGAAAATTGACAATGACATTTAAAAAAAAAATCAAATTAAAATTAACAGTGCTCAATAATTTATTTTGTTTTGTTCAGGCCAGGCTGGCTTGCTGGAAAAGCCAACTTTTTAGGGCACGTCGGAAGGACCGGAGGTCGGGGATTATATGAAGCTCCGGGGGCAGCTCATTCCAGAGGGAAGGCGCTCCCACAGAGAAGGCTCTCCCCATGGGGGTTGCTAGCCAACACTGTCTGGCTGACGGCACCCTGAGGAGGCCAACTCTGTGGGATCGCACTGGACGGTGGGAGACTACCGGTGGCAGTAGGTGGTCTCGCAGGTACCCTGAGCCTAAGCCATGGAGCGCTTTAAAGGTCATCATTAGTACCTTGAATTGCACCCAGAAAACAACCGGCAACCAGTGCAGGCCGCCTAAAAGGGGTGTAACATGGGAGCACCTAGGTGTCCCCATGATAACTCACGCAGCCGCATTCTGGACCAGTTGAAGCTTCCGGGTGCTCTTCAAGGGCAGCCCCATGTAGAGAGCGTTACAGTAGTCCAGGCGAGAAAGGACGAGGGCATGAGTGACTGTGCACAGAGCATCCCGATCCAGGAAGGGGCGCAACTGATGTACCAGGCGAACTTTGCCTTAGTTTGCTTTCAAACTGCTAGGTTGGCAGACGCTGGGACAAGTAATTGGACCTCACTCCTTTACGTGGCACTAGGGATTCGAACCACTGAACTGCCAACCTTTCTGATCGACATCTTAGCCACTGAGCCACCACGTCCCTACTATCTATAAAACAGTCTAAAAAGAATCCCTCTTTTCTCTTGGGGCCATATTTCAGCATTAAAGTATGTTTCATCCTCATGACTGCACAGCTGTTTAGATGTAATGTTCTCTAATGTTTCTTCTTGTAGCTCCAAAGTTAAAAGGCAAGCATCATTGGGGACTTGACAGCATAAAAAAAAAAAAATCCACCGACTTAGTGGCTCAGTGTTTTCCTGCAACATATGGACGGGGGAAACCAATGCACAGAAAGAGACCAGGTCACAGCCTTGCATGCAGAACAAGGATCCAAATCCTTGGTCATTGAAAATGTGAAGAATGAGATATAATTAGTGTTGGCCTATGCAGAAGCAGATAGACTCACTCTTGAACTTAAAAATAAAGGAGGATCGGAATATTTTGAAGTCTGGAACATATTTTATGACTGGTATAAGACAGGGTGACAAGACTGGAACAAACTGTATATATTGTGATTGGACAGAAGGATAGACAATGTATTCAGTAGGCTAACTGTTAACGGTTGAAACTAGCTGTATATAATGTGAATGTATGATCACTTCGACTTTGCGGTACTGCATTGTTTTAAATGTAAAAATAATAAAAATATATTGAAAATAAAGTAAAATGTGAAGAGTGGTTTCAATATTGTGGACTTCATAACTTTACAGATTTGGTTTTTTGGGGGAGGGGATGGAAAGAAGAGGTGGAAAAAGAGGATTAACAGAATAACACCATAGCAATAGCAATAGCAGTTAGACTTATATACCACTTCATAGGGCTTTCAGCCCTCTCTAAGCGGTTTACAGAGTCAGCACATTGCCCCCATAGTCTCGGTCCTTATTTCACCCACCTCGGAAGGATGGAAGGCTGAGTCAACCTTGAGCTGGTGAGATTTGAACCGCCGAACTGCAGATAGCAGTCAGCTGAAGTGGCCTGCAGTACTGCACTCTAACCACTGTGCCACCTCCGCTCTTCCTTGAAGATCTTCTAGTCCAACCCCTTTACCACTTCAGATGACAATCTCTTCCTAAAAAAATCCTACGTTGGAGCATCCACAAAACTTCTGGAGGCAAATCAATCCACTTATTAATTGTTCTACCTGTCAGGAAAATTCAATATGAAGAAATGATTTTGCTTACCGCCTGCTAATCCAACTCAATTTTTTGGCTGATTTCTCAACCGCTTTCTCTAAATGGAGTGTTGCCAGAGATATCAAACAATATCACTACCAGCATCTTTTCAAATGGGACTGGCATGAACAAAGTTAAGCATACAATGTGGAGATATCCTGAGATGGCCATCCAAGTCCAAAGATGGAATATTCTTAGAACCGGATAGCTCAAAAACCTAGAACCGCCTAGAACCAAGGCTGTATGACCAATCCTAGCACTTATGAATATCCCAGTGTCCCTATGGTTACATGATCAAAATTCAAGTCCTTGGCAATTGGCCTGAATTTATCACATTGGCAATGCCCTAGGATCACACTATCATCATCTGCAACTTTCCGACAAGCCAGATCAATGAAGGAAGCCAGATTTCCTTAAAAAAAAGATCATAAAATTGTGTATAAGTCCATTAATGATCACATTACTTAGCCACAGATGTTCTGACCCCAACTGTGGTCAGGAGTTGAGGCCTAAACACAACCATGCAAACAGAAAACCTCCTTCATTCTCAGTCTCAGATTCTTCAGCTGGCATCATCATTTCTGAAAGACCTCTAGCTTCAAATGATTGAATCTTCCTAGAAATCTGGATCTGACCCTTCAATCTACCTCTTAGCCTAGAAGTCAGATCCAGTCTGCAAGAAGTCAATATAATTGCAAGGAATTACTTTTCTTTCTTTTTTTCCTCCCCTCAGCATTCCCTTATAATGGTGTTATGGCTTATTGAATGGTTTTGTTGTGTTGTTTTATCTCATAAACCACCACAAGTCCTTTGGGATTGACGTGGTATAGAAAAGCAATAAAGGAAGCCAGAGATTTGGAGACTGTATCATTGGGAAAAAGAGCACAAATCTGCAGCTTTTATACTTTCTCATACACATTGATACATACATACCATGTGTATGTTGTGGTTTCTAATTTATAATTACACAACAACAGGCTACAGCGTATATTCCTATGCACCTACATATTCCTCTTTAACAAGATTATTAAAGACTTGTATACTTCAAACACAAAAGGCATATATTATTTTGATAAGAGCAAGAGGATATTCAATTCAATGAAAGAGATATTTGCCATGGTACTGCTAGCAACGTATACACTAAAATGATGTAAGCATTAATAGATATATTTATGAAATACAGCTATGGAGAATTCTTATTTCATTCCACAAAGTTGTTATAGTTAATAAAATGTAAATGAGCAATATTTATCCCTTTGTGAACCATTTAAATTTATATTAGGTATAAAGGTACAGGTTCCCCTCACACATAGTCGTTCCCAACTCCAGAGGGCAGTGCTCATCTTTCTTTCAAAGCCGAAGAGCCAGCGCTGTCCAAAGACATCTCCGTGGTCATGTGGCTGGCATGACTAAACACCCAAGGCACATGAAACGCTGTTACCTTCCCACCAAAGGTGGTTCCTATTTTTCTACTTGCTAGGTTTCGAACTGCTAGGTTGGCAGAAGCTGGGACAAGTAATGGGAGCTGACTCCTTACACGGTGCTAGGGATTTGAACTGCTGAACTGCCGACCTTTTGATCAACAAGCTCAGTATCTTAGCCATTGAGACACCACGTCCCTATATTAGGTATACTTGTCCTAAATTTTATTAAATCTGTTGATGTTTTGAAAACTAATCTATCTATACACTATCTATCTTCCAAGTTAAGAACAGAAACTATTTAAAAATCAGAGACAAAAATTTTAAATTCCACGAGAACATAAAAAAAGATTGTGCTTCTTTAAAACATTACTGAGTGCCAAAACTCCATGTAGATTCCCCCCCTCCCCAGATTGTTTAAAAATGTAACTTTAGTAAAAATCCAATAGGATATTTAATCCATTCTTTCTTTTTGACTGATGTGTTTGTTTTTGTGTTTGTTTGTGTGTGTGAGGGAGTAGTATTTGTGTGTTTTTGTGTGTTGTGGAGAGAGAAAGAAGTATAGATTTCATCAAAGTGATTGGATAGCTAAATGTTTACTATGGCAATAAATTCAGATCATACAAAATACCACAAACTTTTTTTAAAAAACAAACAAACACCTGTTTCTTTCAAATCACCATCAAGTTTATGAAAGTTCATCATTCATACGGAAATATAAAATATTTTAGCCCAAATAGGAATTAGCGTGTGCAGGAAACAAAAATCTCCAAAGCACAGCAGTGTCTTAAGAGCTCTACCTGTATCTATTTTATTTGTTTCACCTACGCCCCTCTCCAGACTCATATTTTCAAAAGCAATTTCCTAAGTTTTTTTTTTTTTTAAAGATGATACAGAATACTGAGACAATGCTAGATTGATCTTCAGTCCTACTTTTTAAAGTGTGCCAGCCTCATTTTTGTGGCTTGGTAAACTGGACATGGCTATCCTAGTGAAGAGAAGGACCAGGGGAGACATGATAGCAGTCTTCCAATATTTGAGGGGCTGCCACAGAGAGGAAGGGTGTCAAGCTATTTTCCAAAGCACCTGAAGGCCAGACAAGGAATATTGGATGGAAACTGACCAAGGAGAGATTCAACCTAGAAATAGGGAGGAACATTCTGACAGTGAGAACAATCAACCAGTGGAACAGCTTTGCCTTCAGAAGTTGTGGGAGCTTCATCAGTGGAAGCTTTCAAGAAAAGACTGGGCTGCCATTTGTCAAAAATGGTGTAGGATCTGCTGGGCAGGGGGTTGGACTAGATGACCTACAAGGTACCTTCCAACTCTGTTAATCTGTAATCAGTATAAACTCTTCAAGATAATGGAGGACTGTTAATGGATAAAATTGGGACCTGTAGCAGATAAAACCTGGGTGTGGAGTCAAGTGAGGAATTAGCCTAGGATCATTATGTTCCCACAAACAATCTAAATCCAATCCCTCTTGAATTCTGTTAATCCTCCCTATTGTCAATTTAGTACTGACAATTGACTAGACTGTTGTTACAGGCTTGAGCAATAAATCATCTGAACTGCAACTTAATGTGTAGTCCTGATTATTTACACCTGACAGAACCTCGAACTTTCAAGTTTATTCTATTCCTTAAGACTCCTTAAGAATCTCCTGCCCAACAGGCTTGGAATACAGTTGTCACCATGGGACAAGTTTCTAAAACATATGAAGAATGGTTGCAGGAACTGGGTATGTCTAGTTTAATGAAAAGAAGGACAAGGGGAGACATGATAGCAGTGTTCCAATATCTCAGGGGCTACTACAAAGAAGAGGGAGTCAAGCTATTCTCCAAAGCTCCTGAAGGCAGAACAAGAAGCAATGGGTGGAAACTAATCAAGGAGAGAAGCAACCTAGAATTAAGGAGAAATTTCCTGACAGTTAGAACAATTAATCAGTGGAACAACTTGCCTCCAGAAGTTGTGAATGCTCCAACACTGGAGGTTTTTAAGAAGATGTTGGATAACCATTTCTCTGAAGTGGTATAGGGTTTCCTGCTTAGAGAGTGGGTTGAACTAGAAGACCTCCAAGGTCTCTTCCAACTCTGTTATTCTATTATATTCTATTCTTTAGGACTCTTGACTGGGCATCCACTCGTCTCAACTAATCAACCTCAACCCTTCATTGCCATGTTTAACCCATCTACCATACCTGTCTCTCCACCAAGCAAGTCCATTCCCATTTTGAGTGACAAGATATTTGCCATGTTAGGCAACCTCTTCCCGCTCAATGCACAATGCTTTAGGCTCATCAGTTTGAATGAAATACTGCCCATTATTTATGATATGTGTAAGAAACAATCCATTGTCCAAAAGAGTGATGACAGTTCAACCCAACCATAAATCTTCCATTGGTCGATAATCATTATACCCATTGCCTTCACCCTGAAAATGATTTGAGAGAGCCATAAATCTGCCCTTGGTCCATTTTTCAAACAGAATCTGCCATACTCATAGTCTGGAGTGTATCAAGCATGACAAAAACTTTTATGCATGCATGGGTTCCCCCCCCCTAAGACAGCTGTTTCTACTCAGGGGGACAATGGTAGAAAGCAAATCAAAGTTGCACTCCATCCAGAGTTGAAGCGCAGTGAAGGATCTAAACCGACGTTCAGTATGGAATGCTCACATGAGATAAAACCAGTGCATCCAATGTGCATACATGGGTTTATTACCAGATTATTCAACCCTGATATTGAATTTTCTCTATGCCTATAAACCACACTCCTTCTTCACTGGAGCCTGGTCCAGGGAGAATGTTTCCTGAGCTAATGCAAAAGAGAAGATGATTTCTTTATACAGCTCATGATTTCCATTTTCTTAAGAGATTACCGATTCCTTTGCGTGTTGTGACAATTATTTTCATTGGGAGGAGGGGGTTTGATGTTTCATGGTTATTTTTGTTTCTAACACTTCATTGAAAATTCTGACCTTTACTGAAAATTATGAGTGCCTTAAGGGGGAAAAAAAGACAGAAAATGTTGCACCTTCAATGAGTACAAATCTAGTTGATTCCCTCCCTCCCCCCATTCTCTCTCTTTTAAGTATCCCAAATTTTGTCTTCTTACCCAACTTACTTAAAGCACAAGAGGTGGACCTGTAATATTTACAGAAATAAGGGAAACATTATAAGAACAGCCATGATAAGTGTTCCGTTCATATTTTATCACCATTACACATTGGCAAATTATCCAGGGAGTACACAACAGAAGAAAGCCAAACAAAACTCTATTATTAGCTGATCCAAACAAATATAACACCTTTCAGAAAGCAACTGTATTTTTAAAGATTTGGGAGAACTGAGAAAATTGGATATTTTGCTACCAACTACTATATCTAGATGTCTTTTTTTAAACAAAAGAACAGAAAAAGCGAATAGAGTCCACTCTGATCTGTTTTCTTTTCCATCTTCTCAATTTTGTCTCCAACATTTGGTGCTCTCTGTAGGAAAACTTCATTTGATATTGCAGGGTAAATATTCTGCTCTTGATTCCCTTGTGTGTTACGCTCTTACTTACATCTAGGCCAATGAATTACATGACACAAGCACGTCACAACAGTGAGAAGGTGCATTCACTTTCATTCAAACATCATTTCCATCGGACAAAACTGTATATATTTAGTGCATGGGAATACATGACTGTGCAAAAAATATGTCCTAGTTTCCCCGGAGGCTTTCTCCCTCAGTTTATCACTTGCTTTAAATCACAATGTCTCACACACACACACAAATGTTTGCTCCGTGTGATTTAACCACAGAATGAATGAAAAAGGCCCTCTGGCAAACTTCTCTAATCCAGAATGTTTGGGATTTTTTCTCCTGTTTCACTTAAAGACTGAGGTCAGACGTCTTCTCCTATCTCTTTAGAAGGGAATGTAGGAGCCTTGGCAGAGTAAACCATACCTTTCTGGGGCTCAGCCAAAACTTCGAAGGCCACTAATGGAATCAGGAAGCCAGGAAGACTGTCTGGGAGCCAGACATAAATACTATCCATTCTCAAAAGATACCCGCCGTTCTTTCAAGTTCTCCTAGGTCCTCAGTCTGTAATAAAAGAACCACTCCTGGTTTACCTCAAGTCACCTTTCCATGTCAGCCTAACTCCGTGTGAATTATCTCCCCTTATTATCTAAAGCCATTCACACAAATTAAAAGTGCTGTGAGAGTGCTTGGGAATCATTCTGCTTTCTGATTGCTCGCACATTTTGAACCATCTCTCCAGGCGTGGAGTTGAGCAAGGCTGAGCTGCATCATGCGTGCGTGGATGGGAATGACACACAATGGCACCATCCTTTCCTCCCAACCTAATTTTAGCTGGTAATTGAACACAACTGCCAGATACCCCTGAAGGAGCACTTTTAGAAAACTACCTTGTGTATCTCTGAAGCCTCATTCGCACTGCCATTTCAAGGAAGTATTTTGTCAGCTCTTAACTTCCCAATCCTTCCGCTAACAAGCAAAAAAAAACTGGTCACTTTCAGGAAGCAGATTGAATAAGTAATTTTTACCCAGGAATTTGCTTTTTTTGGTACCAAATATGGCATTTGTAGCATTTTTTCTGTTTTGTCTCTTCCTTCTCCAGGACAATTTTGAATTTGTAGAACATAGAATAGAGTTGGAAGGGACCTTGGAGATCTTCTAGTTTAACCCTCTCTTGAGAAGGACACCCTATGCTATTTTACATAAATGTCCAGTCTCTTTTTGAAAACCTTTAGGGAGGGAGGACCCACAACTTCTGAAGGCAAGCTGTTCCATTGGTTGATTGCTTCCACCATTGGGGAATTTCTCCTTAGTTCTAGGTTGCTTCGTTCTTTGGTTAGTTTCCATTTATTATTTCTCATCTTTCCTTCTAGTGCTTTGGAAAATAGTTTGACAGCCCCCATCCCTCTTTGTACGAGTCCTTCAAATACTGGAACACTGCTATCATATCTTCCCTAGTCCTTCTTTTCATTAGACTAGACATATCCAATTCCTGTAACTTGTTCTTCATATAATATGTTCCATGGTACATATTATACTTTGTGCCACGAGTTGGAAAGAAACAAATGAGAAAATCATCTAAACTATTTTCTACTAACTACTATTCTATTCATGTTGTGATGTTAATAGCTGGATCAAAACAAATAAATATCACCTAAATTTATAGTTGCTTCCTCTGCCAAAGTTAAATAAAAGATTCTCACGCAGAGCAAAATAATAATAATAATAATAAAGATTTAGCCATTGTAAAATGACTCAAGAAAGTCACCTGTAGTACACTTTACCTGTCGCTTTGGTATTGAAAATGTAACACTTTCTGTTATCCTTTTTTTTGTCTTTCTTTAAATAGCAATAGCAGTTAGACTTATATACCGCTTCATAGGGCTTCCAGCCCTCTCTAAGCGGTTTACAGAGTCAGCATATTGCCCCCAACAACAATCCGGGTCCTCATTTCACCCACCTCGGAAGGATGGAAGGCTGAGTCAACTTTGAGCCAGTGATATTTGAACCGCCGAACTGCAGATAGCAGTCAACTGAAGTGGCCTGCAATATTGCACTCTAACCACTGCGCCACCTAAAGCACAGAACTTCACTTTTACTTTTTTTCCAAGGAATAAAGCACAAGAAACAAGACAATAGTAAAACTATAGGTTGATGTGCAATGAGCGAGTCACATTCCTGATCAAAAGTACTTTGGACATCTTATTCTATTTATGGTACCTGGGCATTTGGTTTCTGCGTTCATTTACCGGGTTACTATATAATGAGAATACCCACCCCTGATCTAGCAAGACTTAACAGAATGTGACCTAGGCAACTGCTACAAGCCACAATGACATTGTGGGAGACACGGACCGATCCTGCACACACATGCAAATGGGCATGATGACATTACGCACATTATGCATCTCGTCCCTTACACACACACTCATGTGTTAAAGCCAGATGTAAACACTCTTAAGAGAATAAAGTGAATAAAGTGAGTGGAAGTTTATTAAAAGCCATGCAGAAAAACAGGATCTTGAAGGAAAAAAAAACAGCAGTATCGGGCAGTAACTGATAATTATACTTCTATTTTTTTTAAAAAAAAATGATGGGGGCATGTCAGGGTTGGGTATCTGTTCTGTCCCCCCTTCTCCGCTCGTTAACAGACAACAGGCAGACAAACGTAAAAGGGAAGAACTTTATGAGTTCTCGGCTCAGACTGGCTGCGAGCCCAAAAATAAACATAAATAAAGTCTCTGACGAGAAGATAACAGAATACAAAACAAAACTCTTACAAAACAATTCACTTCTCCAAGTGTCTCCTTGAATCAGGGTTACAGAAAGCAAATCACTTCTCCAAGTGTCTCTCACAAACAAACCATGACCGATGAATGATGAACGAATGAATGAACGTTGACTCCTGCAACCAGGGCGTGGCACCATCCATCCTTTTATCCCCAGAGGATGCCACTAACGAGCCCCAGCTGCATTGTTAAACTTGCATCCTGAAAAGACTCACAGGAGACTTCTGCTGAGTCACAACAGGTATCTATAGCAATAGCAATAGCAATAGCAATAGCAGTAGACTTATATACCGCTTCATAGGGCTTTCAGCCCTCTCTAAGCGGTTTACAGAGAGTCAGCATATTGCCCCCAACAATCTGGGTCCTCATTTTACCCACCTCGGAAGGATGGAAGGCTGAGTCAACCCTGAGCCGGTGGGATTTGAACCGCTGAACTGCTGATCTAGCAGTAGCTTGCAGTGCTGCATTTAACCACTGCGCCACCTTGGTTATAATCAGTTTATTAGCTATGAGCTATATGTAGCTTAAAATGTAAAAATAAATTGCCGATCAGTTAGAAATCCATCTTTTTTTCTGAATAAATTCAGAGCCTAGAGATATTGTCTCTATAGAAGTGCCTATTGAGTTTACTCCTTCTGGGTAATTTTGTTATTTTTATTGTGGTTGGACCATACCCAGGTAGGCAAGGAGAGAGGGACGAAACAGCACATACACATTTATTTGTCTGGTGTATTTATGCAGTCAGAACACTTACATCAATAGGAAGGGAGGGTATTAATATAAAATATAGCAACCATATAATGCAATGCATAGTATGAATAGTAAACAAAATAAATATTGTGAGCATTGTTGAAGAACATTATTGCCTTGGAAACTTTATTATGTAAATAATGAACAATGAAAGAGAGAGCCAGTATTGGAGAGGAAAATAGAAGGAAGAAAAGCTTTGCTTTCGCAGGTAAATCTTTGCATCTGCTTGGCTACAAAATCATTTGCATATCATTTTTTTTAAAAAAAAAAACATAATTCGTTCCCAGCTCTTTTTTTCATTTTGGATAACATCTTAATGGAGATCTTATTGTCTATCTTGGGAAATATTAAAGGGAGGGAGAGAAGGAGGAGGAGGAGAAGGAGGAAGAGGAGGAGGAGAAGAAGAAAGGAAGAAGAAGAAGAAGAAGAAGAAGAAGAAGAAGAAGAAGAAGAAGAAGAAGAAGAAGAAGAACAACAACAACAACAACAACAACAATAACAACAACTGGAGAGGGAGGGAAGCAGGAGACAGATAACATGTTTTCCTTTTTTAGATAAATATTTCACTCCTTCCTTAGAGGAGGAGGAGGAGGAAGAGAAGGAGGAGGAGGGGGGAGGAGGAGGAGGAGGAGGAGGAAGAAGAAGAAGAAGAAGAAGAAGAAGAAGACGAAGAAGAAGAAGAAGAAGAAGAAGAAGAAGAAGAAGAAGAAGAAGAAGAAGAAGAACAACAACAACAACAACAACAACAACAACAATAACAACTGGAGAGGGAGGGAAGCAGGAGACAGATAACATGTTTTCCTTTTTTAGATAAATATTTCACTCCTTCCTTAGAGGAGGAGGAGGAGGAAGAGAAGGAGGAGGGGGAGGAGGAGGGGGGAGGAGGAGGAGGAGGAGGAGGAGGAGGAGGAGGAGGAGGAGGAGGAGGAGGAAGAGGAGGAGGAGAGCAGGTGACAGGTAAAATGTTTTCCTTTTTTAGGTAAATATTTCACTTCTGCCTTAGAGTGGGAGGAGGAGGAGTGGGGAAGAGGACAGCCAAAGGACAGACTTACAGAGATACATTGGTTCCAATTGGGGCACCTGCGTCCTCTCTCAACACACTCCAGTAATAAAGGCTCGCCTAAATGCATTTGTAAGCATCCCCATTTATCTTGATGTCATGTTGTCATCGGGTGATCCAACTTTTAATAAAGTTATCTTAGTGGCTGGCAGAAGGAATACTTGCTGAATGTTCATATTTACTGTTAAAGAGCAGAAGGTTAATAGGTTCAGTTTGTCATTTTCTGCATGTCAAGAATGAAATTTAGTACTACTGTGCCGACGGGATTCTACTCTTATCGGGAATCTTACAACCACAATGCTATCTCATGGGGGGGGGGGGAATACATACGAGTTTTGTTCTTCTTTCCAGCAAGGTATTTCAACCTCTCAGCAGGATCTGAAACCACATGATCTGATAACAGGAATGAAGGTAGAGTTTCCATTCTCCCTTTCATGCCCTGAGCACTCAAGTTTATTTTTTCCCACCTGCTGTAGGATCAGAGCTTTCAAATGCCCAGGCATATCCATTCAATATAGCAGCCAGACAATGCTCTCAGAACCATGCATATGGAGAATGATGTACACATCACATACTAACAGAACCGTAGCTCATAAATGACAGGCAATAGGGAGGCATGAATTTATTAACTCTGCTTCTCCCTATTTCTCATTATTTTTCTCTCCCCCAGGCTGGAATGCAGGTCACTTTTCAATTTGTAATATATGATCAGACACCAGAGAACATATGCCCCCCAAAGCCATAGCTCTGAGCAGTGGTAACATACAGTGTGCAGCTAGTCCTCGACGTACAACCGGAATGAAGCCCTACATTTCTGTTGCTAAGGGAGACAGGGTTTACGTGAGTTTTCCCTTATTTTACGATTTTTCTTCCCATGGTTGTTAAGTTATGGCTGCAGTTATTAAATTAGTAACACATAGTGGAGCAGTGGTTAGAGTGCAGTACTGCAGGCTGCTTCTGCTGGCTGCCGGTTGCCTGCAATTTGGCAGTTTGACTCTCATCAGGCTCAAGGTTTCCATCCTTCCTAGGTCAGTAAAATAAGGACCCAAATTGTTGGGGGCAATAAGCTGACTCTGTAAATCACTTAGAGAAGCACTGTGAAGCAGTCTAAGGGCTATTTCTAAGGGCTATTGCTAAGTGCTATCTATCTATCTATCTATCTATCTATCTATCTATCTATCTATCTATCTATCTATCTATCTATCTATCTATCATCTATCTATCTATCATCTGTCTGTCTGTCTGTCTGTCTGTCCGTCCGTCCGTCCGTCCGTCCATCCATCCATCCATCCATCCATCCATCCATCCATCCATCCATCCATCCATCCATCCATCCATCCATCCATCCTTTGTAATGCAAGCTTTTTATGCTCTATGAGGATTATTATCACCTTGACATGGTAGGAAGTCTAAAACGCTTGAGTGAACCTGAAAGCAATGGTGGTGGGAATATGAGCTACTGGTATTTGAGGCACCTTTGCAAATAAGATCAAAACTGGACCAAAAAGTATTGTGCAATAGGGATGAGGCACTTGGAGTTCTGCAGTTAGGAAGAATCCTGGGAAAAAGGCAATGCTAACCCTTTTCTTTTTATTGTCAAAACAGACTTCCATCCTTCCGAGGTGGGTAAAACGAGGACCCAAATTGTTGGGGACGATAGGCTGACTCTGTAAACCGCTTAGAGAGGGCTGCAAAGTACTATAAAGTGGTATATAAGTCTAAGTGCTATTGCTATTAAGGGAATCTGGCTTCCCCAATGACTTTGCTTGTCAGAAAGTCACAGAAGGGGATCACGTGACTCCAGGACTCTACAACCACCATAAATATGAGTCGGGTGCCGATTTTCTGCGTTTTGATCATGTGACCCTGGGGAGGCTGCAACGGTCATAAGTGTAAAAATAGTCATAAGTCCCGGTTTTCGTCACTAAATGAATGGCTGTAAATCAAGGACAAGCCATACAGAATATTATCTAATAAAATGTGATTCTTTCTCCTGTTGGGAAGCATTAAAAAGTTTTGCTCTGTTTCATGTTTTTTTTAAATGCATACAGTTTGAGATGTGCTTTACTTTCAGAAAGTTGTTTTATTTGATTGGTTAAGATTAAGATTAAGATTTAGTTTATTTGTATGCCGCCCTTCTCCGGGAGGGACTCAGGGCGGCGAACAACTCAAGGGGGAAAAGGGGATACAAACACAATACACGTAATTAAAATACACAAGAGTCATACAGCCATACAAGTCGAGAGGGGAGGGGAACTCATCAACCCCAGGCCTGCCGGCACAGCCAGGTTTTGATGGCTTTCCGGAAGGCCTGGAGAGAGGTGAGGGTCCGAATCTCCGCGGGGAGTTCATTCCAAAGGGCCGGAGCTGCTACAGAGAAGGCCCTCCCCCGGGTGGTAGCCAGATGGCATTGGCTGGTAGACGGAACCCGGAGGAGGCCGACCCTGTGCGATCTAACGGGTCTATGGGAGGTAATTGGCAGCAGGTGGTTGATGTGCTTGGTAATTATATTTTCATCTGAAAATATAATTTAAAATATTAGATTGCGTGGAAATGGATAGGTTAACATTAACGACAAAGGATAAAGAAGATACAGAGTATTTTTTTTTCATTTGGGATTTGTTTTATCAACAGTTAGATAATAAAGGTAGAAAGTAGCAGTTCGAAGAATACCATGTTTCTCCAAAAATAAGACAGGGTCTTATTTTCTTTTGAACCCCCCCCCCCAAAATAAGTGCTTGGTCTTATTTTGGGGGGGTGTCTTATTATTTTTGAGGTGCAGGAGGAGGCGAGTGTGGTCACCTCATGGCTGCTGCTGTGTTATAATATTTCAGGGAGGGCTTATTTTAGCGCATGCATTCAAAAGCCCAATTGGGCTTATTATCCAGGGAGGTCTTATTTTTGGAGAAACAGGGTACTATTATGTACAAGTAAAGAATATTATTATTACTACTATTATTATGTATGTGTAAAATGACCCAGATGATATGAGCCGAGGTGGCGCAGTGGTTAGAGTGCAGGCCACTTCAGCTGACTGTTATCTGCAGTTCAGCGGTTCTAATCTCACCAGCTCAAGGTTGACTCAGCCTTCCATCCTTCCGAGGTGGGTGAAATGAGGACCCAGACTGTGGGGGCGATATGCTGACTCTGTAAACCGCTTAGAGAGGCCTGAAAGGCCTATGAAGCGGTATATAAGTCTAACTGCTATTGCTATTGCTATATTAAATGTCTATTAAATACTTATATATGTTAAAGAAAAATGTATAAATCTAGATTATTTTGTATAATCTACACTCACAGAGAAATAAGGAAATATCCTAATCTGCTCAGAATTTGAGCGCGCTAGTTCTGTTAACTTTCTCATCAACACAATCCATTTTTATGTACAGATGTCTTTTTATTTCCTGTTTGTTTCTTTATCAAATTTATTTGCCGCCTACCTCACTGTTCAAGGTGACTTTTTCTGCAGGGGCTCTTGACTAGATTTGTTTTTCTTGGTACAAAGCATATATTAAATATTAGGCTCTAACTGCAATTTTATGTTATTCTGATTTCCCTTAACATAAAACAGTGAGTGCTTCAAGCAACAACAGCTGCAACAGAAATATGATTTAACACACCCATTGATATGCCTGTCATGTCTCCAGACTATCAATTTAAATTAATTTGATAAGGGAAGCTTGAACAGAAAAGCAAGGAAGTCACCAGGTCCCACCCACGGAAGAAATTGTACCGCTGTAAACAAAAGCTAATGTGAGGGTTAGCAGTGCAATCTACAAATTGAAATCTACTTTTGATACAAATGATACAATCATTTGTATATTGACCATCATCATAAAAAAAAAGAGCTGCGGCCAATTTATCACACAAGGTAATAATAAAATATGCCAGAAAATGAGTTGATCTTTGCCTGTGCAGAACAGGAAAAAAAATATATATTCCATTGGAAAGCTAGGTGGCACGAAAAAATTGACATTCTTCTCTCTGGTAATCTGTTTTTCTCTCTTACGATTTGTTTGATTTTATTCTTTCCACAGCTATACACCTTATACATCCTTAAAACTACTCCAGAAAATGCAGAAATAGTTCCATGAAATTTCACACGTATGTCTAGTTTGAAATTAGAACTGTTCCCACATATTATGTAGATTTTCCTCATGAATACCTGCTGATAGCCAGGAACGCAGAACATCTGCCAGATGTTATAGCACTGACGTAGAGTGGGTGGGTAGTTCTAAAGGACGGTACACTTTAGTAGTGAATCCCTGTTTATTAAAATTCTTCTTCAAAGGGGTTCCAAATAACACCTACGTAAACCCATCAACATTTAGAAAGGACAGGAGAAAAACTCAAAATGGCATCAAAAAGCCAACACAGTTCTAGGCTGCATAAACAGAGGGATAGAATCAATATCACGTGAAGTGTTAATACCACTTTATAATCCCTTGGTAAGGCCACACTTGGAATGCTGCATCCTGTTTTGGTTGCCACGATGTAAAAAAAAAATGTGGAGACTCTAGAAAGAGTGCAGAGAAGAGCAACAAAGATGTTTAGGGGACTAGAGGTTAAAACATATGAAGAATGGTTGCTGGAATTGGGTATGTCTAGTCTGATGAAAAGGAGGACTAGGGGAGACATGATAGCAGTGTTCCAATATCTCAGGAGCTGCCACAAAGAAGAGGGAGTCAAGCTATTCTCCAAAACACCACAGAGTAGGACAAGAAGCAATAGGTGGAAACTAATCAAGGAGAAAAGCAACATAGAACTAAGGAGAAATTTCCTGGCAGTGAGAATAATTAATCAGTGAAACAACTTGCCTCCTGAAGTTATGAATGCTCCAACACTGGAAGTTTTTAAGAAGATATTGGATAACCATTTGTCTGAAGTGGTGTAGGGTTTCCTGCCTAAGCAGGGAGCTGGACTAGAAGACCTCCAAAGTCCCTTCTAACTCTGTTATTCTATTCTATTCTAACATGATTTAGTGTAGTGTAGAGTATTGATTTAATAGCACGTCTACTTCCAAAAGGACACACAGATGCACAGTTGTGTAGGAGGCCATTCTCCTTATTCTATTCTATTCTATTCTATTCTATTCTATTCTATTCTATTCTATTCTATTCTATTCTTCTTGATTTTTATGAGCCACAGAATATACAAGGTAGGATCAGTGTATTGGACATTTTTTGCTACATTCAAAAAAAATGTGTTAAAGTGGTTTACATTTATGAAAATTGCATGGTTTTTCTGTGAGCTACATTTTATCTATAGTCAGTTAATGCTTTGAGCAACTTTGACTTCAAGTTAGTCATGATTAAATTAGAGATCAATAATCCAATGGTTCTATTGGCAGTTGTGTGTGTGGGTGTTAAATTTTGTTGTGATTTTTCCGGAACTTTCCCCAATTCCTGCAACAACACAAACGACTTATTTATTGGGTCCAACTCAACACTAACTATTTGCTGATTTAAAATGCTAGTAATGATGGAGATAAAAAAAACAATAAGCGGTTACTAGGGAGAAGAAGACTAAGAAAACTCATTGTTGGCCAAGTTCAACACTGCTTACTCTGAGTTTTATTCTGCAACTCTTGTTTTAAAGTTCCAAAGGGTGACACTGGATAATTTATACCTGTAATTTAATGTTATGTTATATATTAGGTAGAATATTCCTGTCGGCCACCCTCCTTCTCTCTAACAAACAGGCCCTTCAGTTTCCATCTTAATAAATAGCTGGTGTGCTCTTGCATATAAATAACGGTTAGAGACTTTCTCAAGGGCACCAGAAACCTTGAAGCATACAACATCAGTAAATACAAAGAGGCAAAAAGTATTCTTGGACACTTGCTGATATATTCTTCAGGGCTGCAAGGGAACCAACACACACTAACTGCTGAAGCTAACAAAACCTAGACAGCAAAAGTGGCATTTGTGGCTGCTGGAAGGGAACCATGTTTTGGTGTCCTTGCAGGAAAAAAATGGCGGCCATAGAGAAAACAATAAAATGGGTTCATGGGTGGATGGCTTGTCCCCCACCCCACCGCCCACAAACCTATATTTCAGAATGTGTTGGTCTGCTTAAACATTCACGAGGGCCATCAATACTTTATTTGGCTCTGGTGCTTTTAATTTTCCAAAGCTTCAGTTAGGCAGATAACACGGTGACACCGGTCTCCCTGCTCGGTGTCTATCTGAAATATCTCTTGGTCCTCTTGGGAGAACAGATGCCAGAATCAGTAGGCTCTTTAGCAAAGACAGGATTTCCTGTAAGATCTAGACAAGTCTGTGAGCTGCCAAAACCTGGGCAAAAAGCTCTCCTAGGGAACAGGTGGCATTTATTGATGAAGACAATTGACAATATTTCTTAGTGCACAGATTGAATTCCTTGTAGGTCCAATCATACTTGGCTAATAAAGCTATTCTATTTTCTTCTTCTCTTCTCTTCTCTTCTCTTCTCTTCTCTTCTCTTCTCTTCTCTTCTCTTCTCTTCTCTTCTCTTCTCTCCTCTCCTCTCCTCTCCTCCCCTCCCGTCCCCTCCCCTCCTCATGATCTATTCTATTCTATTCTATTCTATTCTATTCTATTCTATTCTATTCTATTCTATTCTATTCTATTCTATTCTATTCTATTCTATTCTATTCTATTCTATTCTATTCTATTCTATTCTATTCTATTCTATTCTATTCTATTCTGCCCTGCCCTGCCCTGCCCTGCCCTGCCCTGCCCTGCCCTGCCCTGCCTCTTCTCCTCATATTCTATTCTATTCTATTCTATTCTATTCTATTCCACTCCACTCCACTCTACTCTACTCTACTTCTACTCCTACTCTACTCTATTATTTTACTCTATTCTACTCTACTTCTATTCTACTCCACTCCACTCCACTCCATTCTACTCTAGTCTACTCTACTCTACTTCTACTCCTACTCTACTCTATTATTTTAATCTATTCTACTCTACTTCTATTCTACTCCTACTCTACTCTATTATTTTACTCTACTCTACTCTGTTCTATTCTATTCTATTCTGCCCTGCCTATTCTATTCTATTCTATTCTATTCTATTCTATTCTATTCTATTCTATTCTATTCTATTCTATTCCACTCCACTCCACTCCACTCCACTCCACTCCACTCCACTCCACTCCACTCTACTCTACTCTACTCTACTCTATTCTATTCTACTTCTATTCTACTCCTACTCTACTCTATTATTTTACTCTACTCTGTTCTATTCTATTCTATTCTCCATGGATTAACTTCGGGATATTTCTCTCTTTCTCCTCTAGCTTTTACCTTTGAAAGACAGTCACCAGAAAATGGAAACACTCAACTCAGGTTTATGGATCCTTTGGCCTTGGTTTGTTTTGTTACAACTAGCCAAAATGACAACTGTCACAATAGCATCCATTGGATGTCCCTGAGTTGGTAAGGCCATAATACTCCTTGACAAGATATTTTAAAAATGCAGGTAAATAAACAAACAAACCATCTCAGCACAAATAATACACATTTTTTTGCTTTGTTATGCTTAATTGCTGCATTTACCCAGCCTGCTGAAAGCTAAATATTGAAATTAATCTTTGCCAGGTTGACACAATACAGTGAAATATAAACAAGCCCATTGCAAAGAGTTTTGCACAGCACTCTAAACTTCTCCTTATAATAATGATGGGTAAAATTAGTCCTGGTTAATGTGTTGTATGACAAACAAAGATTGTTTTTTAAATGGCCCAGTGAAACTTTTTGAGCAAACTTAGCCAATGTGTTTCCTTAAGATAAGGAGGGTAGAGCTTCATTTTTATTTTTTTATTTGTTGGTATCGGAGAATTTGAGACAAACATAGCATACATTGTTTTATGCAGTAGTAAGATAAGGGAATGTTAGCTATTCCATGTCAGGTCAGGAAAAGAGAGAACTTTTGTTTAAAGCATCTTACTTTTAAGAGTTTGATGCAGAGAAAACTAAATCTTATCTTATCAGACACAGGAATTCTAAACTTCTGCTTTTCAATTATTTATTCATTATTACTGGCTTAACAGTATCATAATGCCACTTGTTTTAATTTACAAGTAAGAATTTGAGTGAACAACTCCTTTGAAGATTTCATTTGTTGTAAGCCTATATATTGTAGATAAGCCCATGGAAAGACTATACTTTAAAAAAAATGTAAATAAAACAATATATCTTCAGACCTACCACAATATACTTTGCATTGTGCAGGAACAACGGAGGTAAATAATACATAGAAAGTATTATTATTATTTTATATTAGGCTGACACGATCAATATCTAGTGTATAATTTTTTCCAGTCTAACTGCATGAAAGGTCAGTTTATATAGTCAGATTTTTTATTGCTTATATTTCCTTTTATGTTAATGAAAAATAGGAAGGGTAGAGTCTGAATGGTTGCTTGTGAAAAAGAAAAGATTAAAATTAGTACTTTTTAATAGTACTGTAGAGAAGTCACAGTAATAGTACGTTAGAGAAGTCAGAATTATTAAAACAACAATTAAAACCATTCACCTGTCTGCAATATTTTACATTAAAGAAACAGACTTATTGTCAGGGTTCCAAGTAACACCCCCAACGAAAGAAGACTCCAAGGCTTGAAGCTCCTCAAAGTTCCATTTTTTATTAGAGATGTCATATTGGCACATCTGGGAAAACCCAAATCTGAAAGTTCCCAGGTTTTCCCCACCCAAATGAAAGTCCAAGTCTCTGCCCAGCACCCACATGCCCATCACATGGACCAATCAGGCACCATCCCAACTGGAGATGCCTCTTAGTCATGCCCTTCCAGGTGCAGGGCAAAATGTCCTTGACTCTCTGAGAAAGGAATGCTATTTTGACTATATATCTCCCAGACTCCACATAATCCCCTCTCCCATTTTCCCACAGGATTAAAGGTGGCAGGCCAGAAGACACAAATGAGGGCTTCCTGACCTGACACTTATTTCGCTTTTCACTGAATTTGGAATTCCCTTCCAATTGCAGGCTCAAGTAGTCCCAGGAGACCTATGCAGATTGGCTGCAATACATTGAAGTAGTCCCACATCTACATACAAGGCAAGACAGAGATAGTGATGGTCTGTTTTGATCATTGGCTTGACCTTGGGCATCCAATTTTACAGAATTCTTCCCTAAGAAACACTGATTCCCTTTGAAAGTCCACTGAGAAACACTTCTCAGAATAGTCTCCTTGAGCAGGGGGTTGGACTAGAAGACCTCCGAGGCCCCTTCCACCTCTGTTATTCTGTTATATCATCTAGTAATACTAGATGATATTATCATCTAATAAGAGCCAAGGTGGCACAATGGTTAAATGCAGCACTGCAGGCTACTTCAGCTGACTGCAGTTCTGCAGTTCGGCTGTTCAAATCTCATCGGCTCAGGGTTGACTCAGCCTTCCAGCCTTCTGAGGTGGGTAAAATGAGGACCCAGACTGTGGGGGCGATATGCTGACTCTGTAAACCGCTCAGAGAGGGCTGAAAGCCCTATGAAGCAGTATATAAGTCTAACTGCTATTGCTATTGCTATTGCTAATACACTGTGTTATGTGTGACCGGTCATTGAATATTGCAAAATCATCTGCACCAAAAAAAATAAATAAATAAATCAGTCAACAGAATAGTCCAATAGTTTGGGAAGTTGTTTTGTAAAGTAAGTTAATTTTTGTAGGTAAGTTAATTAGGTGTGGATAAGAAGACACATCTATTCTTTTTTACTAGGGTCAGTGAAGGATTCTACATTCTCATTTGTGACCAAAGACAGACAGACAGACAGACAGACAGACAGACAGACAGACTCTCCCTCTCCCTCTCCCCCCCATTCCATCTATATTATCAGTATCAGAAATCCCAATCTTTGGTTTCATGGAGAACATTTTTTTTCTACCAGGAGGAGGAGTGCACACAACCCAGATCCCACACAGGCTAAGTTTTGTTTGCCCATTGCTCACCTCCAACTCTGTGACTGGTTCCTAAAGAGCCATGGACCCAGTGGTGGGATTCATCTGCTTCAGACTGGTTTGGGGAAACTGGTTGTTAAATTGCTGGCTGGCCCTGCCCCATTTTTGCTCCCAGGGGGATGGAGGAGGCCGAGTGCTGCCTGCCACACCCCCTGGTCATACTCACCATGGCCACGCCCACCCAGCTAGTCATTAGGGCAGACAACTGGTTGTTAAATTATTTGAATCCCACCACTGCATGCACCGGTATCAAACTGCAGGCTGAGAGGTTGGGTACCCCTGATCTATAACATCTACAAGTATATCTAACTGCATTTCTACTTCTATTTCTATTAAGCTAAATCGACACACTCCAAAATTGATGCGGCAAATTCGGAGACTTTCCAAACCACCAAGCTGTGCAATATACCCTGCTGCCCTTTACCAACCTTTTGTTCACAAGATGAAAAATTATGATTTCCTATCTGCTTAGACAGTGAATAATGGGCCCCATACACTGAAGCAAAGTTTCTTGCAAAATCTCTAGAGTTCTGTCAAAAGTTTTTTTTTAAGCAAAAAAAAAACAAGGAACAATTATTAATGCACAAAGTGCATTACAATTGGTTCCCCGGCTAACGTTGAAATAGCTGGAATGAATTTTGAAAAGAAGTGGTAAAAAAAAAGGTCGAGAAACGGTTGGTAGTATGATCTCAATACAGCCATTTTCCTTGCCATTGCTGTTGTTTGTATGGTCTTTTTGAAGTCCAGCATTTTCACTTCTGGCAACCTTCGAAAACATGAGGTAAATTAATATGATTAACCCCATATTGTTCAAAAAAAAAATCTGGGTTTTTTTTAAGCAATTGGCCTAAAGCAGTGTTTCTCAACCTTGGCAACTTGAAGATGTCTGGACTTCAACTCCCAGAATTCCCCAGCCAGCATTCGCTGGCTGGGGAATTCTGGGAGTTGAAGTCCAGACATCTTCAAGTTGCCAAGGTTGAGAAACACTGGCCTAAAGCAATGTTATAAAACTGTGACAGAAATGGGAACACATCCTTTCCAGTTTAAAACAAAGACTCCAACTGAATTTATGGTAATTCATATTGGATTTTTAAATATGCCTCCTCCAGCTGAGCCTACATTTAATTCTCTCATGCTTTCTTTTTCTACTCCTGAAAACCCTCTAGGCAAGAAGTTCATTTTCCTATACATAATTCATTGAATGGTTACTTTAATGGAGGCCTCTAAGACTTGTTATAACACATAAACCGGCTACATGATTTTTATGAAAAGTATTGTAACCATATGTCTGGGGAGATTCTCAGTCATCCAGGTCATGGTTGCCTCAAAGGTGTTTTGTCAAAAGGTAACTGGACTACGATTTTCCCTTGAGAAAGAAGACATTTCACTTCTCATACAAGAAGCTTCATCAATTTGTCATAACTGATGACGCATCTTGGATGAGAAGTGAAACGTCTTCTTCTTCTTCTGCCCTTCATGGTATTGGACCTGGGTACTTGAGAGACCGCCTGCTGCCAATTACCTCCAATAGACCAATTAGATCCCACAGATTAGGCCTCCTCCGTATTCCATCTACTGGCCAATGCCGATTGGTGACCACCCGGAGGAGAGCCTTCTCTGTGGCTGCCCCAGCCCTCTGGAACGATCTCTCCGTGGAGATTCGAACCCTCACCACCCTCCAGGCCTTCCGCAAAGCCCTTAAAACCTGGCTGTTCCGACAGGCCTGGGGCTAATGAGCTTTTGTCCCCTCTCGAATGGTATGGTTGTTGTGTGCTTTTTAAATTGTGGTACTGTTTCGTTCCGTGTTTTTTCTTTTCCTTATTTGTACACCCCCCCCCCCTTGACTTGGATTGTGAGCCACCCTGAGTCCCCTCTGGGGAAAAGGGCGGCATAGAAATATAATAAATCAATCAAATCAAAAATTAATTCTTCAAGGACAAAAAAAAAACATAGTTCAGTTGTCTTTTGAATAAAGCACCTTTGAGACTATTGTAATAGGAAACCTGGAATTATGTTTAGTGTTTCATTAAACAAAGAGAACGCAGAAGGAATTCATTAAGATGGCTACTACATCTGAGCTCAAAAACCCAGGTGAACATAAGGCAGCGGTTTAAAATGTTGTGGAAACGCCGGAAGAATAATGGAATATTATTCCATTGGGATGGAATTATTCTACCAATGGACGCCAATATTTGTAGCTGAGGATTGAGTTGTGCTTGGTGCTCTTTGAGTTTGGTTATTTTCTTGCAGACATTTTATTACCCAACTAGATAACAACATCAGTCCTGGGAAGGAAGTTAGGACATGAACAGTCAAGATTCCGTTGATAATTTACCTCATGAACAGCAACTCTATTGAAGTGCCTAGAAACCTGGGAAAAAGTGAATCTATCTCTCTCTCTCTCTCTCTCTCTCTCTCTCTCTCTCTCTCTCTCTCTCTCTCTCTCTCTCTCTCTCTCTCTCTCTCTCTCTCTCTCTCTTTTTTTTTTTTTGCAAATATTGCAACCTTGAGGCATCCCCTCAAAATTAACGGTTGGACATTTCTCTTGTAGTTTTCAAGATTGTATATTCACCTCAACACTCTATTAAATTTGTTGTCATTAAAGGAAGGAGGGAGGGAAGGAGGGAGGGAAGCAAGGAGGGAAGGAAGGAGGGAAGGAAGGAGAGAAGGAGGGAAGAAAGGAGGGAAGGAAGGAGAGGAGAGGAGAAAGGAGGGAAGGAAGGAGGGAATGTAGGAGAGAAGGAAGGGGGAAGGAAGGAGGAAAGGAAGGGGGAAAGGAAGGAGAGAAGGAGAAAAGAAAGGAGAGAAGGAAGGAAGGAGGGAAGGAAGGAGAGAAGGAGGGAAGGGGAAGGAGGGAGGGAAGGAAGGGGAGTAGGAGAGAAGAAACGAGGGAAGGAAAGAGGGAGGGAGGGAAGAAGAAGTAGGACCGTTGTAAGATAAGATGGATTTATGGGATGTTAAAAAAGCAATCTTCAAGTATATTGTCAACAGTAGGGAAAAATTGTTATAAGTACATATTATTAATAACAGTTATGAGATCATATAATTGTGAATGTATATATGAAATTGATAAAATTAAAATAATTAAAAAATAATAATAATAAAGACTGTGTGATTCCCACTCCTTCATCTTGTGTTGCTGATCAGGGTTTGATATCAGCAAAGAATGAAAGATTTTTCTGGTAACAGCATTCCATGTTCCTTGGCGTATAGTCACATGGCCAAAAAGTGTTTTTGGACAATTCTAGTCCCCTCGGCTAAGAAACAGAGAATAGCACTGGCTCCTAGACTCAGACATGACTGGTCAAAGGAAATCTCGACTCTTATTTACTGTCCACTACAGGGTCTGGATTTCTGCAACCCAGTTTTGGTATCCTTACTTATCCATTGTTTTTGTTATGGCCCACTAGCAACCAGTGGAGCTGGCAACAGATTTGCACAGTGAGGAGGTTGGGGAGGAACCTGGGCCAGTCCTGGAGTCTGGAGAAGGCTCTGATGAGGGCTCTGCATTGGAGGCAGAGATGGAGCCAGGCCGTCTGACGGTTATCAGCTGCCTTCAGAGTCAGACATCAGTGAGGCAGATGAACAGCTGGAGCCTGTTCCCAGTCTGTACATACGCAAAGCTGCCAGGAGAAGGGAACAGCTAAGGGACAAGGGTTGATTTGGGAGTAAGGTCACAGGTGGATGGTGAATGGCCCCTCCTATAGGGAATAAAAGAGGAGCAAAAGGGGAAAGGTGTTTGCAGGAGACAATTAGTTCATTCCTGCATTCTTGCCAAGTATTGCGGTGTCTGAAAGATATCGGCCTGGCCACTCTCCAAGCCTGATAAAGGTCGGTAATTGTGAATGATCTTGAAAGACTGTGGGGGAGGAAAGACTTTGCTGGAGTGGAATTCACTGTAAACTAAATAAAAGGTGTTTATCAGGAGAGGATTTGGTTTGGTGCTGCTGGGAAAGCCTAGGTGAGAGCAACTTCAGGTGAGGGTCAACAAAGCTGGATATTTTTTTTAATGCTCAGAAAAGCATTAAAGCCAGTGGTGGGATTCAAATAATTTAATAACCGGTTTTCTGCCCTAATGACCATCTAGGTAGGTGGGGCTCGGTGGTCATGTGACTGGGTGGGTGTGGCCAACTCAATGTCACTCACATCGATGGGCGCTTCACCTTAGCCGTTACAATGTAATAAGGGTTAACAGGAGAGGCAGTTTCTGTAAGCAGGGCAATAAAAATTAAGCTAGAAACAACACCAGAATCTTTCTTTCCTTCCTGCCTGCCTTTCTTACAGGATTAGTCCTGTAAAGTGGAAAAAAAACAAAATGGGATTTCTTCCAACAACCGGTTCTCCAAACTGCTTAGAAAGTTAACAACCGGTTCTCCCGAATGGGTGCGAACTGGCTGAATCCCACCACTGATTAAAGCCTTAATAAGCATTTTCTCCCATCCCTCCCTCTTCACATTTTTCACTTGTCTAGCAAGCATCATCAAAGCACTTGTTCACATTAACTTGACACTTTCAGTCTGAAACACTTCCACTGCTACTATTAAGGAGTAATCTTTCTATGTGTATCTCAACCCCACTCAGTTGGAGACAAAGATTAGCATCATGCACTAAAGGAGTTTGTATTACAGCTGCAGCTTAAATACGGTCTCTATTCTTTCAAATTAAGAAAAAATTGAAATCAGAATTTATTTATTTTTAGATTTGCCTTAGAGTGAGCCCATCTAAGGTTCTACGATGCCTGAAATAGCTTTTGTGAAATACAGTCTGCAAAAGTATAAAACACATATTTGTATAAATTTATATAGGGGAAAACAAAACTAAAGCATTTCCACTGATGGAACCTTCCTGAATTGTCCAAGCCTATAACTTCACTAGCACTGATTCTGTTACCTAGTTAGGGTAATTAAACGCCTGCAAGAAAACAACCAAGCTCAGAGAGCACCAAGGAGCCCTCAACTAGAACATTTTCCAGGCATTAGGAAGAAAGTGCAAGCCTTTTAAATAAAAGAATTCAATGTGCCTATTTCTATCACTAGCACTGATGATGTTAGCTAGTTGGAGTAATGAAATGCCTTCAAGAAAACAAGCAAAATCAGGGAGTACCAAAGATCCCTCATTTCAACTCTGAGCTACAAATATTCTTCTTTATAATTCTATCCTTTTCCTTTCTCTGGCTTTCGTAGCCTGACCATATTGGTCTGAAAGTTAAGTGTAGTTGCACTCTTTTTTTTCTCTTCAAATGCAATTCTATTTCTCAAATCTTTTATTAAGGTCCCAAGTCATATGGGGGCGGGCTGCACTTCAAGATAGATCAACATGAGAATAATTCTGCTTTAGACCTCTTAGCAGCAACTTTGTAGCCTAAAGAAGAGAAGACAAGGCTGTGAAGATGGACCCATTCTTTCCATCCAGTTAGAAATGCTTGTGTGTGTGTGTGTGTGTGTGTGTGTGTGTGTGTGTGTGTGTAAAGGTAAAGGTTTCCCTTGCACATATTTCCCGACTCTAGGGGTGGTGCTCATCTCCGTTTCAAAGCCGAAGAGCCAGCGCTATCTGAAGACGTCTCTGTGGTCATGTGGCCAGCATGACTAAACACTGAAGATGCACAGAACGCTGTTACCGTCCCACCAAAGGTGGTCCCTATTTTTCTACTTGCATGTTTTCGAACTGCTAGGTTGGCAGAAGCTGGAACAAGTAACAGGAGCTCACTCCGTTATGCGGCGCTAGGGATTCGAACCGCCAAACTTCTGACCTTTCTGATCCACAAGCTCAGCGTCTTAGCCACTGAGCCACTGTATGCCGTAAATATATATTTACACACTCACAAACACAGAGAGAGATACCTGAAGATGGCTGCATTGTGCTAGAGAAGGACCAAACGGTTCCATTCCTCAATTCTGAAAAGATCACTTGGTACATTTGCTCAAAGCATTTCATGTATTTGATTTTCAGTAATAAGCTTCAACATGTAGGTGTCTGTATGGGGGGGTTTGCTACCCATTTAATAATTTGAGTCATGATTTCTGAATCGTTATTAATCTGTTGGGGAAGCTAATAAAAAGAGGATCAGTCTTGACAATGCAGAAGTGAATGACTTAAATCTGCTTTTGAGGCTCCCAATAAACCTCTGACATGACTACGTCAGTTTGGAAGAAGGCTCATTGCAGAATAAAGAAGAACAAATAAAAGTCCTAATTTCTTCAGTATTGTGATAAAGGAATGTGGTGTATTCCATGAATGAAGAGTAGGCCCCTTTTCCCCAATTTATTACAGAAGTACTGACAGGATTCCAAGTAACACCCCCAACAAAAGAAGACTCTGAGGCTAGAAGTTCCTCAAAGTTCCACTTTATTTGAGATGTCAACAAAATAACATTTCTTCCAACAACCAATTCTCCGAACTGCTTAGAAAGTTAACAACCAGTTCTCCCGAATAGGTGCGAACTGGCTGAATCCCACCACTGATTAGGGATGACCTAATAACAGTGTTCCAACATCTAAAAGGGTTGCCACAAAGAAGAGGAAAGTCAACCCAGAGGTGGGTTGTATGTCCCGGCATTACCAGTTTGCTTGTACTCGTGTGCATGGACAGAAGTGTCCAGGTCTGTGGGCGGAGCCTCCCACTACCGGTTCACCCTATCCGGGCTGAACTGGGAGCAATCCATCTCCAGGTCAACCTTTTATCTAAAGAACCTGAAGGCAGGACGGGAAGCAATGCATGGAAACCCAACACGGAAAGAAACAACCTAGAATTAAAGAGAAATGTCTTAACAGTGGGAACAATTAACCAGTGGAACAACTTGACTCCAGAAGTTCTGGGTGTCCATCACGGCAAGCATTTAAGAAGAGAGTGTCTGGAATAGTATTGAGTCTCCTGCTTGAGCAGAGATTTAGACTCTAACATCCCTTACAATTTTGTTATTCTATTATTACAAATATTTCTCGGGTGATTTACTCAGTCAATAGCAGGGGTGGGTTTCAACCGGTCCACGGCGGTCCGTGTGGACCGGTTGGTCGGTGAACCCAGAAGTAAGTAACTTCCGGGAACGCCGAAGGGCCCACCCACCCACCCTCGCTCCTTACCAGTCTTTAAAGGCTTCTGTGCTTCCACGCAGGCGCATGACACATACAGCGCCTGTGTGATTCTCCGCGAGCAACTGGAGCATCGCGCAGGCGCTAAGACGCATGCATGAACTGCGCACGTGCACGAGGACACTGCCGGCCCCATTCCAACCATACCGGTTGGAACGGGATTAGCAACCCACCACTGGTCCATAGGTACCTACTAAGTTTTAGTTCCATCAATTCAGGTGGTAGAGGGGTTTATAAGTAGAAAAAAGCTGTCAAATGAAGTTTTGATTTGTCTATCTTTTGCTTTATTCTTTACAGCAAATACAAATTTGGATTTCACCTTGTGCTGTGCTGATGCTTGTCTACTTCCAGGGTAAATGGTCCCCCATGGCCATTTAGAGTTGTTAACTCTCACACACAACTATATCCACCCAAACTACAAATAAATTTGGTAAGAAAAGTCTACCCAAAGTCCAAAATCTGTAAACACACATTTTAATTCTTCCCCTCAAACTTCAAGGGATAGACAAAGATAAGAAACTATTCAACATAGCCAGTTGCCATTCATCCCCTCTTTTTATGAGAAGTGTTCAACTTGCAAATGAACAGAGTCAATTTCGCATCGATCCAATTTCATTAAGGATTAGACAGAGAAAACTTTTTTCCTTTTTTTAAATGTTTGTTTTCGGTGCCTCCTGAAAGTGAAAATAAAGTAAGGCAACCAATATTGATCGAGTCATATACGATCTTGGGGAAAGTTATTATCTCCATCGCCAATAAACCCAATTAAAACTGTACTATGAAGCACAAATGGAAGAATATTTTAAAACTTGCAAACTTGCTCTCACAGTCGAAGAATATGGGTTTCCCAATAATTTAAAGACTGAAAATGTGCATTATATACGGAAGGAGAGACAAATCTCCTTTTAAAAGAATTAGATATTATTGGCAAACAGAGATACCAATAAAATTTACGGAGGATTAGAGAGGAATAGAGACAGATTATGAGTGGGCCTATAACAGTAAAGGGAAGTTTCTGAAGCCATAAAAAAGATTAAACCAGGAAAGGCGCCTGGACCAGATGGATTATCAGGTTCTTATTATAAATGATTTGAGGATGAACTTTTACAACCTTTACAAAACCTGATGAATTTTATCTTACAAGGAGGAAAGTTGCCAGAGAGTTGGAAAGAGGCCAATATAGCATTAATACCTAAAGAGGGAGAAGATATGATTTTAACAAGGAACTATACGCCACAATTACTGTGGAATAATGTCTGTTGGTTTATAGAATAACGGCATTGGAAGGGACTTTGGAGATCTTCTAGTCCAGTGATGGCGAACTGTTTAGGCACCAAGTGCCCAAACTGTGTGCGCATGAATGCCCAAACTGAAAGGTGCGCACGCGATCGAATGAGGACATGCACACATACACAGCAGAGACCTGAAGCCCAGCTGGCCAGTGGGAGGTAGGCAGTGGTGGGTTCTGGATCCAGTTCCAACCGGTACAGTTGGAACGGGCCTGGCATCCCTCACATGGACGCGCGCAGCGTGCACGCATGAGTCGTACCTGCCAGCGATGCCTCCGCAAACCTCTGCGATGCTCCAGCTGCTCAGTGGAGCATCGTGCAGGCGCTGTACATGCCATGTGCATGCAGGGAAGTGCCAAAGTCTTTAAAGGACAGGTAAGGAGCTCGGGCAGGAGGGTGGGTCCTCCGGAGCACCATACCGGAACAGTACTTGGTGCTCCGGGCAGGCTCCGGTACACGTGTACCGGGGCATACTGCCTGCAACCCACTATTGGAGGCAGGGCATCCCAACAACGGCAGTATGGCAAGAGATAAGATCTTTTTTTCTTTTGTGAGCTTCTGTTTCATTGTTTGCAGGGAAACAGAAGCTCACAATGGAAATGCCATGGAATCTGACCTGGGGCAATGGCGTGCATGCCAACAGAGAGGGCTCTGCATGTCACCTCTGGCACACATGCCATCATGGTTCTCATCCAACCACCTGCTCAAGCAAGAGACCTTGTACCATTGTTAACAAATGGTTGTCCAATGTCTTCTTAAAGGCCTCCAGTGTTGGAGCACCCACAACTTTTGAAGACAAGTTGTTCCACTGGTTGATTGTTCTCACTATCAGGAAATTTCTCCTTAGTTCTAGGTGGGTTTTCCCTTTGCTTATTGCTTCTTGACTGGCCTTCTGGTGCTTTGGAAAATAGGTTGACACATACTGCCTCTTCTTTGTGGCAGCCCCTCAAATTTTGGAACACTGTAATAGCAATAGCAATAGCAGTAGACTTATATACCGCTTCATAGGCCTTTCAGGCCTCTCTAAGCGGTTTACAGAGAGTCAGCATATTGCCCCCAACAATCTGGGTCCTCATTTTACCCACCTCGGAAGGATGGAAGGCTGAGTCAACCCTGAGCCGGTGAGATTTGAACCGCTGACCTGCTGATCTAGCAGTAGCCTGCGGTGCTGCATTTAACCACTGCGCCACCTTGGCTCTTAATCATACCATCCCTAATTTTTCTTTTCATTAGATAGGCATACCCAATTGCTGCAACTGTTACAAAATCAAGTTAGTCTCTAGTTAGTACAATCAGTAGTTATACCTAACAGGAATAACTGAGGGGTAGACTTTATCCTTTTTTTAAGAACATTTTGCATAATCCACCATATTTTTATCCAAAATGCTTTAACCTTTTTACAGATCCACCATATTCGGTAATATGTAGCATCAACACAATCACATCTCCAGCATTTAGGTTGTAAATTCGGATACATGCAGGCCAGTTTTTAAGGATCTAAATGCCATCCATAAAACATCTTATAAAAGTCCTCTCTCAAATTTTATCTTTTATTTTCAATGTCAATCTATCCATCTCTGCACAAACCAATATTTTCCAGATTATATTTTCATCTGGTGGGGTGTTCTCATTTTTCCAATATTGTGCAAATACAATTTATTGCTGAGCATGTCTACCAGAAAGCTGCCTCTTGCCTATCTTAGCCCCCCACCCCACCCCTATTACAGTGATACCATCTGTTGCTGGAAGTTTTATTTTGATATTCTTTCCTCCCACCCCCCCAAACTCCATAGTTAGATGCAGATCCATCCGTGGAAGACGAAATACCACTAGGGTATAAACATAGGTTGTGGGAGCCTCTGGTTGTGTGAAATCCCCACGAGGAGAAGGCCTAACATGCCTTTGTTGGCAACTGTTCTTCCTATGTTTTAGCCTCCAGACCCATAATCATCTTTCTCACTTTCTCTTCGCTGTGTCCAGAATCTCAACATCTTTTTTTATACTGCAGTGACCAAAAAATGGATAAAGTATCATAACAATCCTAGACGATGGCTTGAAACTAATTTTCTAGGAATTTATTCATGAGGATCCATGTGGGTTTTTAACTACAAGACAATTAGGGGCCAAATGTTAGAAACATGTTGGAGGTTTTGGAACATAATTGTTAAGGGGGGATCCTAAAAAAAAATAACAGTGTAAGAAACAAAAAGAAACAAGGCAAACTTGTCCCAATGGCTATGTCTGTCAGACCTGGACGCCATCTTTTGCATCTGGGCCTTCAGGCCTGCCACATTTGCTACTGTGGGAAAATGGGAGGGCGGTTATATGGGAGATATATAGTCAAAATAACATTCTTTTCTCAGAGCGTCAAGGCCGTCTTGCCCTGCAGCTATGATGAGGTGACTGGGAGGCATCTCCAGTTTTGGGTGGTGCCTGATTGGATCATGTGATGGAAATGTGGGTGCTGGGCAGGGACTTGAACTTTCTTTTGGATGGGGAAAACCTGGATTCGTTCATATTCGGGTTTTGCCAGATGTCCCAATACGACATCTCCGATAAAATGGAACTTTGAGGAACCTCAATCCTCGGAGTCTTCTTTCAATTGGGCTGTTATTTGGAACCCTGACACCTCTCCTGTTTTTTTATTTATTCTTGAAATACTGAATAGAGATATAAGACAAATGTGAAGATTGTAAAAGCAAAGATTTTTTTTTAAAGAGACTTGTAAATTAAGAGCTTTCGGAGACGAATTGAAGTTGGTTCTGGAAGTTCCTTTAAAGGGGATTGAAATATTAATGAGCAAATTAAAAGAATTTGGTGCATCAGCAGGTTTCAAGATTGCTACACGGAAGACAAAGTTGTTAACAAAAATGAGAAAATCGAAGATCAAACAGAATTGATGAACAAAGATTAAGAGGAAAGTAAAATATCTGACTATCACTCTAACAAATGCGAACTGAAAGTTATTTCAAAACAACTATGTTAAGACATGGGAGGAAGCTTTAAAAGACATGTTGAGATGGGAAGAAGCTACAATTGCCATTGATGGGGAGAAGTCCTGTAATTAAAAAAAAAAGTATGTCTTGCCTAGAATGATTTTTTGACATAACTGTTTTGACAACTGATGTACCATTTAAACAGTGGCAGAAGGATATATCTAAATTTGTGCGCCAAGGGTAAAATCCACAAGTTAAGGTGTTGTAAGTTGCAAAGGGGAAGAGGAGATTGATTCTACGTGATATGAAATTGCATTTTGCAGTTTGCTATTTCTTTGGATGAAAGCAGGACTGCTTGTTGAGAAATAGAAGCCTTTGGGAATTAGAAGAGGAGAACCTGAGATTTGGGTGGCATGGATATTTGTGGCATGACAAAGTCCAGGTTAATGTCCCGAATGTGTTTTTTTTTTCCAGGAGGCACTTAGACTTATATACAGCTTTACAACCCTCTCTAAGCAGTTTAAAGCACTGTGAAGTGGTGTATAAATCTAAGTACTATTGCTATTTAACATGGAGTAGGTATTATCAATGGTTAGAGATAAGAGGTAGAAATTAGGTGAAGAAAGAGTAGTGTTATGATTAAGTAAAATATGAAGGTTGTCTATAACTAAACAGTATTCTGTGTCTCCTTTATCTTTTATTTTCTTTTTTATTGAAAATTTTAAAAAAGGCTTTTACAAATATTTACCTCCCCTCCCCCACCCTCTCCACCCGAACTCAACCCCCCCCCCCAACTTCCCAGAATAAATACAGGGTATAAGTCTTTAACAAAGATATTCTAAAATAAACTTAAAGAAAGTTAGTATCCTCTTTCATTTGAGCTTTAACTCCTCTTTTGTTAGGCTAACTCTAAACAGATTATATCATTCCTCACTTTTTTGGTCATAAACTATCTGGAATTTCTTAGTCCCGTATTTATTTTGAATATAGTCAATCCATCTTCTCCACTCCAGTTTATATTTCTCATTTGAGTGGTGAGATATGCTGATATTTTAGCCATCTCTGCTAAGTTTGTTACTTTTAATGTCCCTTCTTGAATAGTAGGCAAATCTTCCTTCTTCCAGTATTGCGCCACCAACAGTCTTGCTGCCGTTATTAAGTACAAAATCAAGTTAGTCTCTATAACTGTACAATCAGTAGTTATACCTAACAGGAATAACTGAGGGGTAGACTTTATCCTTTTTTAAAGAACATTTTGCATAATCCACCATATTTTTATCCAAAATGCGTTAACCTTTTTACAGGTCCACCATATTCGGTAATATGTAGCATCAACACAATCACATCTCCAGCATTTAGGTTGTAAATTCGGATACATGCAGGCCATTTTTTAGGATCTAAATGCCATCCATAAAACATCTTATAAAAGTTCTCTCTCAAATTTTATCTTTTGTTTTCAATGCCAATCTATCCATCTCTGCACGAACCAATATTTTCCAGATTATATTTTCATCTGGTGGGGTGTTCTCATTTTTCCAATATTGTGCAAATACAATTTATTGCTGAGCATGTCTACCAGAAAGCTGTCTCTTGCCTATCTTAGCTCCCCACCCCACCCCACCCCCTATTACAGTGATACCATCTGTTGCTGGAAGTTTTATTTTGACTTTCTTTCCTCCCACCCCCCCAAACTCCATAGTTAGATGCAGATCCATCCGTGGAAGACGGAATACCACTAGGGTATAAACATAGGTTGTGGGAGCCTCTGGTTGTGTGAAATCCCCGCGAGGAGAAGGCCTAGATTGTTGGGGGCAATATGCTGACTCTCTGTAAACCGCTTAGAGAGGCCTGAAAGGCCTATGAAGCGGTATATAAGTCTACTGCTATTGCTATTGCTATTGCCTAACATGTCTCTGTTGGCAGCCTTTTTTTTTTCCTTCCAGGAAAATGTTGAACCGTTTCTGCCGATCTGGGGTTTTGCCAAGGCTGATATTCTTGTTTCCCTGCAATTTATGCAAAAGGTTAATTGATGTAGGCTGCTTTGGGGTTTTTTTTTATGTTAAGAGTGGGAAATCCCAATCCCCAGGAGATCTATCAAGGCATTACTGTAATCACAGCTTCCCTCCTCTGGCCTCTTCCTCTGGATCCTCTTTAAGCTCCTGCCAAGCATTGGTCCCACTTCTTCCAAAATCAGCAAGGGCACCCCAGGAGAACCGGCCAATCTTTAAGTGTTCCTCTCTTCTTAATTCTTCATCTAAGTTGCTCCCATGGAACCAGGATTTAATCCTATATTAGCAGTCCACTGATCTGGCTATAAGTGCTGACTTAACTGGGGAGATGGGAAAAGAATCCCATGTTAGGTGTAAACTAACAATAGCCGTTCCTTGGTGCTTATCTTTCCTCCCTTCATCCTTTGCCTCTCTAGCCTGTGCCTCATAGCTTGAAGTGCTTTATGTCTCTATTTATTACCTTAAGGATTCCCCTTAGCCCACTAGGAAGGATGAATTAACTAACCAAACTTCTAAAGGCTGTACAAAACTGCTTGGGAAGAAGAAAAAATCCTCAGGCATTAAAAAAAGGTTAATGAAACCCATACATCAGAGAACCAAATCCCTTCGGTGTCTCGCCATCAGAAATGTGTGCATTCACTCATCAACTTATGAACACCCAAACCTATAACAGATTTTCAACTATTTTTGCTGGTGTCTTCTGTAGAGATTGCTTTTATTTTATTTTATTTTACTCCATAAGCAACCAAAGAAGATTTCAGAACCTTGTCTATCTGGAAAACCCAAAGCAGAGTTTGTAATTTTTTTTTTGATGGAATATCAGTGGGAAGATAGCAATAGCAATAACAGTTGCACTTATATACCGCTTCATAGGGCTTTCAGCCCTCTCTAAGTGGTTTACAGAGTCAGCATATTGCCCCCAACAATCTGGGTCCTCATATTACCCACCTCGGAAGGATGGAAGGCTGAGTCAACCCTGAGCCAGTGAGATTTGAACTGCCGAACTGCCGAACTGCAGTCAGCTGAAGTAGCCTGCAGTGCTGCATTTAACCACTGTGCCACCTCGGCTCAGTGCTGCATTTAACCACTGTGCCACCTCGGAAGATTATATAGAGATAGAGGTAGAGAGACAGAGATGATAGAGATAGATAGAGAGATGGCGAGGGAGTAGAGATATAGATGATAGATAGATAGATAGATAGATAGATAGATAGATAGATAGATAGATAGATAGATAGATAGATGGATGGATGGATGGATGGATGGATGGATGGATGGATGGATGGATGGATGGATGGATGGATGAGAGAGAGAGAGGGAGGGAGGGAGAAATAGAGAGAAATAAAGAGAAATAGATGAGACAGAGGTAAAATTAATACACAGACAGGGAATAACAGAGTTGAAAGGGACCTTGTATGTCTTCTATCTCAATCCCCTGCTCAAGCAGAAGATCCTATACCATTTCAGACAAGTGACTATCCAGTTTCTTCTTAGAAAACTTCTAAAGATGGAACACCTACAACTTCTCAAGGCACAACATTCCACTGGTTAATTGTTCTGTTAGGAAATTCGTGCTTAATTATAGGTTGCTTCTATCCATGATTGGTTTCCATATACTGATTCTTGTCTTGCCTTCCAGTGCTTTGGAAAAATAGGTTGACCCTCTCTTCTTTATGTCAACTACTCAAATATTAGAACATTGCTATCATGTTATATCTATCTCTCATGTAATAATAGATGATAGATAGATAGATAGATAGATAGATAGATAGATAGATAGATAGATAGATAGATAGATAGATAGATGATAGATAGATAGATAGATAGATAGATAGATAGATTACATAGATAGACAAATAGATAGAAGAGAGAGAGTGAGAGTGAGAAAGAGAGAGACAGAGAGATGATAGATAGAGAGATGATAGATAGAGAGATGATAGATTAGATAGTTTAAATAGATTGGATGGATGGAAGGAAGGAAGGAAGGAAGGAAGGAAGGAAGGAAGGAAGGAAGGAAGGAAGGAAGGAAGGAAGGAAGGAAGGATAGATGAGGCAGGCAGGCAGGCAGGCAGGCAGGCAGGCAGGCAGGCAGGCAAGCAGACATACATTACAATATTGCCACAAAATTTCCATGAGAGAGGTTCTATTCTCAGTCAACCTATTTTTTCTCATACAAAGTAATGCTAAAGCTAGTTTATTTATTTCTCATATACCCAATTTGTCTACTACCTTCATCCTAATGGAATCTAGATGGATTACAGATAACAAAAGAAAGGATGGATTACAACCAGCAATAAACTATTACAATAAACTATTACAACTAATGTAGCGATCCTTATCACTGAAAGGTGAGTGAATCTCCTTAGAAAGTAGAACAGCCTTATCTCTCTGTGGATCCGGAGCTCTTCATGGTTCAGAGTCATGCCTTTCATTGTAACACATGATGGATGGACTCAGTCAAGAAGGTTTCGTTTTCAGAATGTGTCTGGATTAATTCATGTGCAGCCAAGGGGCCAAAGAGACTACCAGCCTCAGAGAGACCCTGCTCTTAAAATGTTTCTCCAACTTTACATCTAGCACAAACCTTTCACGCGGTTTTCCACAGCTCACCTACTCTGCAGAGGACGCAAAGCAGTGAGGAAAATGCTTCACTGTACCATAGCAGAAAGAGTAAACATGATTGACTTGGCTCTCCACAGGACATCCTATAATCAGATGCACAGAAAGACATAAATGGCATGTTTTCCATCCCATCCTTAACAGAAGAAGTAACCTCCCGCCTTGAAAATGAGCTATCATTTCTCGGTAACAAATTCGGAGCCTTGGGATTTCAGCTACTCTATATAAAATAGGTGAGCATCCCTGCAACACACCCACTTAGGGTTTACTAATGGGTTGTGGGTTTGACAAAGACTAAACACTGGCTAATGGAACCAGCAACTTCATTGAATCTGAAACAAGAGTTCCTGCTTTCTCTGTTAGATTGAATAAGACATTTCCAAGTAGCGAGAACAATCAACCAGTGGAACAGAAGTTGCCTTCAGAAGTTGTGGGTGCGCCATCACTGGAGGCTTTTTAAGGAGAGACTGGACAGCCACTTGCCTAGAATGGTATAGGGTCTCCTGCTTGAGTAGGGGGCTGGACTAGAAGACCTCCAACTCTGCATTCTGTTATTCTATTGTTCCGTTATTCCAATTTGTAGAATTCTCTCTCCCTATCACTGCCATGCTGTGTGTGCCCTCTTGCTAACATTTCATAAAGAAATGAAGGATAGCTTAATTTCTACTGTGACTTTATTGTTGCATTGTTTGTTTGTTTTTGCAATTTGTCCCAAAGGTGCTTTTTTTAAAGCGGCAACTGGACTTCCTTATTTTTCTTTGAAGAAGTTTCACTTTTCATCCAAGAAGCTTCTTCAGCTCTGACTGGAGGGTTGGGAATGGAAGGATTTATATTCCTTGCTTACAGCTGGTCATTTGCATTCTTTTAGAGAGTCATTGAGGCCACTTGGAGGTTTGTCTGTGTTCTTCGGGTCACCTGAGTAGGGTAAATGCATGTGGAGCATTCTTGACTGTTTTCCTCCCTGTGTCCCTTCACTGTTGAGGACAGGTGCAGGCTGTTGGGGATGAGCCAGCATTGTCTGCATCCCAAAAAGAAGTGGAAATGGTTCCTGAGTCTGCAATTCCTTCTTTCCTTCTGGAATCCATTCATACTCCCATTCCATTTGAAGGGTGTTCATTCCAAAGTGCATAGCTAAATATCTATGGACTTTGGAGATTAAAGGAGGAGGAGGAGGAGGAGGAGGAGGAGGAGGAGGAGGAGGAGGAGGAGGAGGAGGAGGAGGAGAAGGAGGAGGAGGAGGAGGAGAAGATGATAAAGAAGAAGGAGGAGGAGGAGGAGGAGAAGAAGAAGATAAAGAAGAAGGAGAAGGAGAAGGAGGAGGAGGAGGAGGAGGAGGAGGAGGAGGAGGAGGAGAAGAAGAAGAAGATAAAGAAGGAGGAGGAGGAGAAGAAGAGGAAGAGGAAGAAGAAGATAAAGAAGGAGGAGGAGGAGAAGAAGAAGAGGAAGAAAAAGAAAAAGAAGAAGAAGAAGAAAAAGAAGAAGAAAAAGAAGAAGAAGAAGAACAACAACAACAACAATAATAACAACAACAACAACAACACCTTTGGCACAACCATGACCTAGTTCACTGAGAATCTCCATAGACCTTTTTTTTTTTGCAATTGTTCCATGTCTCAAGTGCTCATGACATGAAGCAGGTTATAAATCTCTACCCACACCAACACCACACCATACAAATTCAATTGGAGCAACACAAAAATCATCGGCCACGCTACCACCTGCCATGCTCATGAATTCATCAAAGCCTGGCACTCTGCAAGCAGTTTCATCAACGGACACATTGACCTACAACCAGCCTATGAAGCCCTCAGAATCCAAATCAACCACACAGCCGACCAGAGACAGCACTGACCCTCAACAAACCCACACAGCTCCCCCACAAGTTCACCTCCCAATGACCTTGACCTGATGTAATCTGCTTATCACAGGACCCATCACAAGACTCACTGATGACTCACAGCTGACCCATCACTAGATCCTCACTTGACACACCCACGCCTAAAGCCCTTATAAAGAGAAGAATGCGGACACACCTTTACACTCCACTTTACCAAGGCTGTGATGAGTGCTCTGTGTGAGTGGCAGAGATGGGGCCATGGCCATCTGTCAGTTCTCAGTTGCCTTAGGAGCTAAACATCAGTGAGGGAGAGGAACAGCTGGAGCCTGTTCCCAGTGCGCGCATGCACAGAGCTGCCAGAAAAAATAACAGCTAAGAAATCAGGGTCAACTTGGGAGTAAAGCCACAGGTGGATGGTAAATGGCCCCTCCCATAGGAAATAAAAGAGGAGCGAAAGGGGAGTGGGCTTTTGCAGGAAATAATTCCTTCCTTCCTTCCTTCCTTCCTTCCTTCCTTCCTTCCTTCCTTCCTTCCTTCCTTCCTTCCTTCCTTCCTTCCTTCCTTCCTTTCAGGAGTGTGAAGATCTGTCTGTGAATCTCAGAGACTCTGTGACCTTCCTTACACATCACCTCATTTGGAAAATATTTACATGGCAGCTTTCCAAGCTAGATAAGGTCTGTGGTTAGGACTTCACCTTTGAAAGACTGTTTATGGGGCCTTTGCTGAATGTGAATGAGGGGAATTCACGTTCATTTAATAAAAAGGGTTTTGTCAGGACCAGGAATCTGCTTCCTGTTTTTTTGGGGAAGCCTAGGTCAGAACACCTGGTAATGAAGCATTCGGAAACCAACCCACAAGCCTCGAGAATGAACCTTCACCCTCATCCTTACACCCAAGCTACAGATATTTGCCTTTATTGCATGTGATTGTTTAATTAAATAAATAAAACAGACTGAGTTCTAATGGACTTCCATAACAAACAAGGCCCTATATTTCTCTCTCTCTCTCCCTGTGTGTGTGTGTGTGTGTGTGTGTGTGTGTGTGTGTGTGTTTCTGTTTGTGTCTGTGTGTGTGGCAGGGAGTTATTGCCTTTCATTTCAAACCAAACCAGATTGAGACATCAATTGAGATTTAAATTAAGAAGGGCTACCCTGATGGATGCCAGGCAAAGAAACAGGTGAGAGCAACTTTCATCTCTTCTAAGAGAGAAGCAGCCAGTGGTGAGGGAGGTTGGAGGAACTGAACCCTGCTTGAGATGTAAGATTTAATGATTTTGACTTTGTTCCAGAGCTGCTTCAGACACACAGCTGCGGGGCACTTGATACATGTTTCTTGATATGGGAACAATAGCCACAGCAGCTAGGACAGAATGACTGCCCTAATAGGAAAAAAAAAACTTTGATTAACTGATCATCAGATGGTTCTTGGGGGAACTATGCGCTAAACGACTTCCATGCCAATCTTGGGCACACTGAGTTTCGAGCTGTTCTTTTGCAGTCTCCCAGTGTGTCACGCAGAATGTGCCTTACTTCCTAATCACCAAAAAATGTTAGGAAGGTGCCTTCGGCTCGCTCAGAAATATGTTTCAAGGGCCATTAGCTATTTAGACAACAATAATCTTTCCTTGAGGCAAAACAACGTGTTTTGTTTTACAGTCTAGTGATCTGAACAAGTGTTTGTAGGTCTCTCTCTCTCTCCCCCCTCTCTCTGTCTCTCTCTCTCTCTCCCTCTCCCTCTCCCTCTCCGTCTGTCTGTCTTTCTATTTTTCCCTTCTCTTTCCCTTTCTCTCTCCTTTCCCTCTCCCTTTCTTTTTTCTCTCTCTCTTTCTCCCTCCCTCCCCCTCTTTCTTTATTTCTCTTTTCTCTCTGTCCATTTCTCTCCCTTTCTCTTTCTCTCTCCATCTCTCCCTTTCTCTCTCTTTCTTTCTCTCCCCCTCTCTCTCCCTCTCTCTTCCCCCTCTGTCTCCCTCTCCCTCTCTGTCTCTCTATCTGTCTCTGTCTGTCTTTCTATTTCCTTCCCTTCTCTCTCCCTTTCTCTCTTCTTTCTCTCTCCATCTCTCTCCCTTTCTCTTTTTCTCTCTCTCTTTCTCTTCCCCTCTCTCTCCTTCTCTCTCCCTCTCTTTCTCTGCCCCCCCTCTGCTCTCTCTCACACACACCAGCCTCCAAATTCATTACGAAGAAGAACTGCAGGGTTACCTAAAATTATCCTACAAAGCCCCGTCTACATTTTTTCTTGCCTACTCTTCAGCAATGGGAGGCTGAACGGCTAAGATCTATGGATACTGAGTTTCCTCAAGGCTACAAAAGGAAGCAAAATGATTTGGACTGCAAACATCACTGCCAAACAACTCCTGCAGCAACTGCAAAACAAGAAAGGGAAAGAGAGAAAAAGATGAAGGGACTTTCTGTATCTGGAGGACTCACCACTGTTTGCCCTGACAAATAGTATAGACTGTGATATTCGCAGACACTTTAATTATCTGCATTCCGAAGTACAGATCCAATCTGTTTCCCTTCTGCACTGTTACATCATCTGTTTCAAATTAGCAGAGTGTTTTGTTTTTTTAAATATAGGGGTGAGAGAGCTCCCAGTTACCAATCATATCAAATGAAACCTACATTATGATTGTTTTTTAAGTGAATGAGCCTCAGCCTCTCAACTCTTACTCAAATAGCTAAAAGTCAACCGTGGCATCCATTCTTTCTGTTCTAAATGATGGAAAGTTTTACAAGGTAGCAAGGAGGGGCAATTTCATCATCGCCACCACAGTCATCACAGAATAAAACAATGCTGAAAGGACCACAATTTTAAAAATCCGGGACTGTAATTATTGTCAATAGACGGGAGATTGTTTAAGACTAGCAACAATGGAGCTGGGGATACCAAGGGTGACAGAATCTGCAGGTGCACCGTGCTTTGCCTATTGATACAAATTGGATCTGAAAATAGCAATTTATTTCCCCAAATCAAACCAATTGCTGCCCCACGGCTCTTCTCTTTCACCTCTCGTTTGCCAGCTCATCATTCTTAACCATGCCACTTTTCTTAGCTTTTTACAGTCCAGCTATTTTGGCCAACACGTCTATTGAGAGAAAGATGGGGGAGGTTGGACATAAGGTGAAAACGGGGCTGGAGAATAAAGGACTACAGACCCTCACCCAGAATGTTTCAGCTATACACATCAAGGACAACTTGATAACTTCACATTTGCACCAAGCTTTTCAACCAACCCAAAGTAATCTAGAACCAGATGTTTGATGAGAAAAGCTGATGATTTTATGAGGATAGGATAAGATAGAATAGAATAGAATAGAATAGAATAGAATAGAATAGAATATTGGAATGAAGGATAGGATAGGATAGGATACAATACAATACAATACAATACAATACAAGGAGTAGAGTAGAGTAGAGTAGAGTAGAGTAGAGTAGAGTAGAGTAGAAGTAGAGGTAGAGGTAGAGGTAGAGGTAGAGGTAGAGGTAGAGGTAGAGGTAGAGAAGAGTAGAATAGATCTTTGGAGGTCTCCTAGGCCAATCCCCTGCTCAGGCAAGAAACCCTATTCCATTTCAGATAATTGGCTGTTTAGTCTCTTCTTAAAAACCTAGAGTGATGGAGCACCTATAATTTCATCATTTAATTGTCCTCACTGTTGGGAAGTTTTAATTCCAGGTTCCTTCTCTCTTTAGTTAGATTCCAACCATTGTTCCTTGTCCTGCCCTCTGGTGCTTTGGAGATTAAATTGACCCCCTCTTCTATGCAGCAGCCCCACAAATACTGGAATACTGCTACAATGTCACCCCTAATTCTTCTTTTCTCTAGATTAGCCAAACTCAAATCCTGCAGTCTCCAGGCCTTTGATCATCTTAGATATTCTGAACTTTTCCCAAGGTCCCAACATCTTCTTCATAGTATGGTGACCAAAGTTGGTTGCAGTATTCCAGGTGTGATCTTACTAGGGTTTTATAAAGCGGTACTAACACTTCATGTGAGTCTATGCCTCTGTTTATACAACCCAGGGTTGTCTTAGCTTTTTTGGATGCTGCTGCACACTGCTGGCACATATTCTCAAGTGATTGTCCACTAGGACTCCAAGGTCCCTCTTTAGTTCTACTTTTGATGATCCTCGGGACCACCAAGAAATTCCTGTTCAGCTTCTGAGTCTCCTCTTCCACATTTTATTTTCATTACAATAATTCCACATATGTCATCTTTTAATTGTATATTTGTATATTAATACTTTTCTGTTTTTCTCTTCCCCTCCCCTTAATTTAATAGTGTGTTGTCAGGGTTACTTAATCGGTAATCTTTTATTCATATTCCGTTTCTAACCAAGCATACAATTGCCCCATGTCCTGAAGTACACTTTCCTCTTTGTCCTTTATTCTCAAATTTAACTTGTTCATTTCTGCACCGTCTAATATTTTCTTTACTATCTCTTCTTCTGAAGGGATTCTGTCTGTTTTCCAATTCTGTGCAAGTACAATTCTAGCCACTGTTATTATGTATATGATCAAATATGTGTCTTTTTTAGAACCTTTCTCTGGTAAGATACCTAGTAAAAATACCTCTGGTCTCAGCTCTACACGTTGGCGTAACATTTTCTCTAACCATGTTTGTATTTTAACCCAACAACTTCTTGTTTCCCTACAATTCACCACATACGATAATATCATCCTGGTAATTGATGGCACTTCCGACATCTAGCTGATTTGTCCTTAAACATTTTAAGCTAATCTTTCAAGTGGCACATGCCATCTGTAAAACATTTTATACAAATTTTCTTTATATGCTGTTGCCATTGTTAGTTTATAATTCCTTTCCCAGAGTTGTTGCCATTTTTCTAATTCAATCGTATAATCAAAGTTTTTTTGCTCGTGCTACAGAGGTGGGTTCCTACCAGTTCGCACCTATTTGGTAGAACCGGTTCGTCAAATCTACCGAACCGGTTAGAAGAGGTTCCACCAGTGGACCCGGAAAGCAGGCCACACCTACAGAAGAGGTTCCAAAAATTTTTGAAACCCACCACTGGTCCTTGGATATGATTATTCTACACTATCATGCTCATATTTATAAAACTCAGTGCCTCTGTGAAAGGTAAGGATGACTACTGCGTTTGTGGTACAATTAGAACATTGCGTGTGTTGAAGTTGTTTTAACGCAAACCAAAGACGCCTTTTAAAAAACAAGTTTACATCATATTTTTATGCGTGCCAGTGCTGTGTGTGAGGTAATTTAAGGTGGTTCTGACAAGTGTCATCGGCATCTTCATATCCGGTCACATGGACGGAAAGCCACTCCCATCTGGTCACATGGGTGGCAAGCCACTCCCACAAAGGAGGCCACACCCACAGAGTAGGTTCGAACAATTTTTGAAACCCACCACTGCCGTGCTATCATTGGATAAGGTACTCATGGGAACGGATGAAAAAACATGATCAAGAAACTATATAGCTATTTACTTAGAATCAAATTAGAGGAAGAAGAAGTAAATGCCGCTTCTGAGTCTCCTTGTGAGAAAATGAGGCCTGGCTGCTCTAACAAAGATTGTATAGAACATTTTTCCCGTATACAGATACCACCATAGGTACAATACAAGTGAAGCAGTCACAAGAGAAACAAAAGCATAAGATAGAAAATTAGGAGCTCTTTGCATTGCAGTTCTCCATGAGTAAAACACATCTTATTAGAGGCGCAGAAGAATTTGTTTTACCTAAAGGCATCTGAGGCACGTTGGAGTGCTAATTAAAAAATAACCTGGATATGTAATTAGATAAAAGTCCATGCCTTTCAAAAAAATAAATGGAGAAGTATATTAAAATCCCTTTGCCCTCCTCCAAAACAAATTAAGATGGGGAGAAAAAAAAGAAAGAAAGGAAAGCTAAGAATCTGAAAGACACTGAAATGCACAGAGTAGTCTATTTATGGTGAATGGCATCTTACCTATATAATGAGATATATCCTCTCAATGTCACACCCTATTTTATAGGTGGCTTAAAGGTGGTTAAAACTCAGAGGATAATGGCTTGCTAAATGGCAAACCTTGCAAAAACGCGTTCGAAAGTCTGTGGGCCCCTCCTTCTCCGCCAGCTCCATCTTCATGCATTATAGAAATGTCTGTAGAAGTGTAACAAAGTATTTCCCAAAATAACTGCAGCCAAATTGAGAATTGGGCTGCATGACAAAAGTACATAGGAGGAAAAAAGGGGAACAAACACTCACACAAAACATCCAATCTGCCTCTATGTCTGTCTGTCTATCTGTCTGTCAATCTATCGCTCTGTATCTATCTATCTATCTATCTATCTATCTATCTATCTATCTATCTATCTATCTATCATCTATCATCTATCTAATTATCTATCTATCATCTATCTATCATCTATCTATCATCTATCTAATTATCTATCTATCATCTATCATCTATCATCTATCATCTATCATCTATCATCTATCATCTATCTATCTATCTATCTATCTATCTATCTATCTATCTATCTATCTATCATCTCTCTCCTATCTATCTATCTATCTGTCTGTCTGTCTGTCTGTCTGTCTGTCTGTCTATCTATCTATCTATCTATCTATCTATCTATCTATCATCTATCTAATTATCTATCTATTTATCATCTATCTAATTATCTTTCTATCTATCATCTATCTATCAATCATCTATCTAATTATCTTTCTATCTATCATCTATCTATCTATCTATCTATCTATCTATCTATCTATCTATCTATCTAATTATCTATCTATCATCTATCTATCTATCTATCTATCTATCTATCTATCTATCTATCTATCATCTATCTAATTATCTATCTATCTACCTACCTACCTACCGACCGACCTATCATCCATCCACCCACCCACCCACCCACCCACCCACCCACCCACCCACCCACCCACCCACCCACCTATCTATCTATCTATCTATCTATCTATCTATCTATCTATCTATCTATCTATCTATCTATCCCTAGACCAACACACACACAAGCACATACACTCATTCATACATTATTAATTGCCTGAAGGGTGGGGAAAAATATCCTTCCATTTCTTCCCCCATGATGACATGTGGTTTGATGTGTTTGTTTTCAAGACTGGATTTGTCCTCGGTGTTTCATATCTTATGTGGTACCCACTCCATGTGACCAGCAAGGTAAAGGTCTTGTGTGGCAGTGTTTCTCAAAGATAGCAGAAGGCTGTATATGAGAAGGGTGGTGATTTTGGTTGTTTACTTGCTCTGCTATCAGAACGGGAAGCTCTGAAGTGAACAGGTCTCTCTCTTTCTCTCTCATTCCATGAATCAATGTGTGTTCTACCTCATCTTATCACAGTTCCACATCCTATTTCCCTCCTTAACACACTCTTGCTAGAGCACTGGCAGGGAGAGATAAAATGAAGAAGTGAGACCGAAGAAGGAAAGGACTAGATAATATTGTTATATGAAGCTTCAGATCAGGGGTGTCAAACTCAGGGCCGCACACTGAATTCAGTCCACTGGGTGTTTAGATATGCCCCGCGGGCCTGGCCTGGAAACAGCAAATGACCAGCCTGTGGTGCCTCTGCCAGTGAAACAATGTTTGGGAAGGCTGAGCATGGCCCACGCAAGCTCCATTTTCACTAGCAGAGGATTGCAGGAGGCCGTATCAGCCAAAAACAGAGCTCGCAAGGGCCACACTCGGTCCTTCCAAGCTCTTTTTTCACTAGCAGAGGATTGCAGGAGGCTGTCCCAGTAGACAATGGAGCTTGCAAGTTTTGTGTACAGCAGGGGTGGGTTGCTGCTAGCATTACTGCCAGTTCAGTGCACAAAAATGTTTGTGCCATGCGTGTGCACATTTGCACCTGAAAAGGTCTGCACATGTGCACATTAGAAAGGAAAAATAAATATGTTTTTGCAATGCAGATTGTTCTGCGCATGTGCAGAGCCGAAAATCAAGATGGTGCTTCCGCCGATAGAACCGGTTCGGGGGCATGGCAGGCTGAGTTACTACCTACTTGTCTGAACCAGTTTGAACCGGTAGGAACCCACATCTGATGTTCATCTTCCCGAGCTCCATTTTTGCTGGTAGAGCATTGCAGGAGGCCCTCCCAGCCAAAAACGGAGCTTTGGGAAACTGTTTCCACTGGCAGAGCAGTCAAGCTATCACAGATAACCTTGACATGAATGACATCAAGCTGGCCACATCCTCCCTGGTCATACCTCCCCCAAAGGTTAAACATAACCCTGATATAGCCCTCAATGAGTTTGACTTTGACACCCCTGCTCCAGATGTTCAAATAGAGATTTAATCTCATGCATTTGCAAGGTTCACATTTGTCATAATTAGCACACTTACCTGCAGGAAAGAAGGTGTGGTTAATTCATAATAATGTGCAGTGGTTCATGTGCAGGTGCTCTCCCCCCCCCAATAATTAGAGATATAGGGATTACGGTCTTGTTTTTCATTTTCATCCTCTACAAATTCCTCGAATGTTTTTCTCCAGTGTTTTTTTAAATTATAACTGCATTAAAATGGGCAATATTATTGGGGGTGGGGTGGGGAAGTATGGAGAGAACAGGAATAATCTGAAGGTAGATGACAAAAGCCATGTGATTTTCTTGAGTTTGGCATCCTTCAAGAAAATAGCGGATGGGCATGCTTCAACTGTTTGGCCTAGGAACGATCGTTATCAAGATATCCCTAGAAAATGATACCACGGAATTTGCTTTTGTGGAAAGCGATCAGTACTTGGATAGGAATGAATGAAGTTCCTTTCTCTGTTTCTTGGCTATACGGCTATGACCACAGGGATCAACATCAATCCAGGCTTCCCAAGTGTATTTTGGACTTCACTTCCACAAGGATCTTCATCTATTGTTTTTAACTCCGTTTAGTATGAACATACATTCAGTGAAAAAAGGAACAACTCGGAATAAGAACCAAGGAGAAATTTCCTAACAGAGAGAATAATTAATCAGTAGAATGTCTTGCCTTCAGAAATTGTGGATGGTTTTAAAGAAAAGTCTACATAGTCACTTATCTTGAGTGGTTTAGGGCGGGAGTGTCAAACTCGATTTCATTGAGGGTCACATCAGGTTTGTGTTTGACCTCATTGGGCCAGGGTGGGTGTGGCCAGGGTGGGTGTGGCCAGCTCAATGTCTCTCATGTTGGGGGTACCTGTGGTGGGCTGAGTGCTCTGCCAGCTCTCTCTTGAGTTTGACGCCCCTGGTCTCGGGTCTCCTGCTTGAGAAGGGGTTGGATTAGAAGACCTCTAAGGTCCCTTCCAACCCTGTTATTCTGTAACTATTCTGGATGAGAACCTGCTGGTCCAGGGTCTCCTGTTTGAGAAGTGGTTGGATTAGAAGACCTTCAAGACCTTCCAACCCTGTTATTCTGTAACTATTCTGGATGAGAACCTGCTGGTCCAGGGTCTCCTGTTTGAGAAGTGGTTGGATTAGAAGACCTCTAAGGTCCCTTCCAATCCTGTTATTCTGTAACTATTCTGGATCAGAACCTGCTGGTCCAGGGTCTCCTGTTTGAGAAGTGGTTGGATTAGAAGACCTTCAAGACCTTCCAACTCTGTTATTCTGTAACTATTCTGGATGAGAACTCCCTGGTCCAAGGTCTCCTGTTTGAGTTAACAGAATTGGAAGATCTTCGAGGTCTTCTTGCCTCCAGAAGTTGTGAATGCTCCAACACTGGAAGTCTTTAAGAAGATGTTGGATAGCCATTTGTCTGAGATGGTATAGGGTTTCCTGCCTAGGCAGGGGGTTGGACTAGAAGACCTCCAAGGTACCTTCCAACTCTGCTATTGTATTCTTCTTGTATTCTTCTAATCCAACCCTGTTATTCTGTAACTATACTGGATGAGAACGCAAAAAAAAAAAAAATCCAATTGGCATGTTTAATCCTTCTTCTATTATTCCTTTTGCTCTGCAATACGTCTGTGAGTTTAACTTTGTTTGGCTTCTTGGTGTCTCCTGGGGTTTCTGTCGGTATGATGTCAGTCACTTCAAGTGATTAAAATGGTTACTTAAGTTATTATGGACCTCAGGACAAACGCCTGGAGGAAAAGCAATTCTATTTAGAATTTGCATCGTTGGCCCATCACCCCGTTTAAAGGGCAATGGGATTCAGGATTTCATCTATCAAAAAAGAGGCAGAAATGCCTTGGCTGGAGTCAGCAGGTTTTTCAAATGCCTGAGCAGAGCAGGGCTTACCAAAGGACCTTACATTTGGGCACCCGAAAGCTCTCCTAATTAGCTAGCAGAACAGTAATAGCCAAGCCATTAAAACCGAAGTGAGAACATCTGAGATGAAACATATTGGCAAACTTCAAAGCTGTTAATTTGAGGGGCAAAATGTTAGGTCTCTAGAAGCAAAAGTAAATCATTTTGGCACCATAATTACATACATGCACTCGGAGATGCTTTGAGACGCTTTTGACTTTACCGTTCGAAAGGTTGATGGACTATATAATTATTTATTTTTGGAATGACTTTGATGTGGATGGGCGTAAACAGTGCCAAAACCTACATTTGTATCCAGCATGCTATCCTGAGATGCCTATGTACATATACCATATTTTTCAGAGTATAAGATGCTCCAAAGTATAAGACTCACTTAGCTTAATAAAATAAACATCAATAGCACAAACTTCTTTTCTCTCTATTTGGTCTTTTTGGCTGTGTCTTGTGGCCAATTGTCTTTTTTCTTTTTCTTTTTTTTTTCTTTTTTCTTCTTCTTTGACATACTTTGTAGGTATGAGGCCTTTGAACTCTGGTGCTGGAGAAGACTCCTGTGAGTCCCTTGGACTGCAAGGCGATCCAACCAGTCAGTCCTAGAGGAGATCAACCCTGGCTGTTTTTTAGAAGGCAAGATCCTGAAGAGGAGACTCAAATACTTTGGCCACTTAATGAGAAGGAAGGACTCCCTGGAGAAGAGCCTCATGCTGGGAAAGATGGAGGGCAAAAGAAGAAGAAGGGGACAACAGAGAATGAGGTGGCTGGATGAAGTCACTGAAGCAGTAGGTGTGATCTTAAATGGACTCCAGAGGATGATAGAGGACAGGAAGGTCTGGCAGAACATTGTCCATGGGGTTGTGATGGGTTGGACATTACTTCACAACTAACAACAACAACAACAACAACAACAACAACAACAATAGCAATAGCAGTTAGACTTATATACCGCTTCATAGGGCTTTCAGCCCTCTCTAAGCGGTTTACAGAGTCAGCATATTGCCCCCAACAACAATCCGGGTCCTCATTTTACCCACCTCGGAAGGATGGAGGGCTGAGTCAACCCTGAGCCGGTGAGATTTGAACAGCCGAACTGCAGTCAGCTAAAGTAGCCTGCAGTGCTGCATTTAACCACTGCGCCATCTCGGCACAATTGAATATATATAGAGATCTTGCTGCTCTCTGAGCTTGGCTGATGATATTGCTTAGTTTCGGTCCTGAAACATCTGGGAGAAAACAACCAAGCTCAGAGAGGACCAAGGACCCTTAATTTCCACCCTGAGTTACGAATATTCTCCTTTATTGCTATGAATATGTGTATTTATTTAAAATTTATAAACTGTCCAGAATTGCAATGGCCTTAGGCAGTCTGGAAACATAAATAAGCAAATATATAAATTCAGATTAGACTATATATACATATGAATTTAATCACAGTTCCCAGGAACTAATATTAGAAATGGTCCCTAAAATACTAAATCAGGGAGGACATTCATGGGGTGTAGCAGCAAGAGAAAACATTACAGAAAGCTCACGATGAAGGAGATACCAACAAGGATTCCAACCTAGAGAAAGATTTTCCCCATTTGTTTCAGCGTCTCAGTTAGACTTTTGTTTCAGATCTCCAAGAAGTGGTAACCACCCGGGCAGTTGTGCAAATCTCCTCTTCATTAATTCAAGCCCATGGCTAATCTAAATGCACGCAAAGGGTGGAAGAAATTGAATTAAACGCAGGGGAAACCAAGGGCCCATTACTAAGCCCCAAAGTATGCACTTCAATGATGGAGATGAGGTAGATTTCTAAGTATATTTACTCTGGGCCGGGCGAAAGCCATTAATTGTGTAATTAATTTGCATCTTTTGAAGCATGAACAGTTCTCTTGCAGGGTATTTCAGACCCTTTCCCCCAGTACATGATTTGCTGGTACTAGCTGATATATATATATATATTGTTTTTGTTTTGTTTTTTATTTATTTGTGCTGATAAATAAATAAAGGGAGACTAGTATAGATCTATTTCAAGCTATTTAGCTCTCATCAGCTAGCCATACCCTTATATATATTATTGCATTTGTGCTGATAGATAACACACACACACACACACGTGTGTGTGTGTGTGTGTGTGTGTGTGTGTGTGTTATTTATTAGTAAAACAGTAACAGCAACAGTAAAAATATTGGGTTTCTGTCTGGATGGTCTCTTGTGACGAGCCGATAGACAGAGAATGGAAGCAGTGAGCTTCCTCCCATATTTGGGCATACCAGGGGTTGTGACACTAATTACATACCTCTTTCCCTGGCTCAGCTGATAATAGGAGGAGAGCCTGTGGTTAACACATCTGCCTAATATGTAATACAGCCCAAGTTCGAATCCCAGTAAGGGTATGGCTAGCTGATGAGAGCTAAATAGCTTGAAATAGATCTATACTAGTCTCCCTTTATTTATTTATCAGCACAAATACAACACAAATATGTGTGTGTGTGTGTGTGTGTGTGTGTGTGTGTGTACACATATGTACGTACATACGTATGTACGTACGTACATACATACATACATACATACATACATACATATATAAACACAATGTAGAAATGTCATAGTCAGCTACAGCTAAATGAATTTCCATTTGTTTTCTAGCCAGTCAAATCCATGCAGCTTATGAACCTGCTAATCGGATATTCTGACCCTTGGTAAGTCAACTTCATAATCAATAGCTGGCTGCCTCCCCCCTCTCCCTTCCTTCCCCCTTTTCGCTTCAACTCTTAGTGGCACCTCATGATTAATATCTGCCTTCCAGGAGAAGGATATGAAAATGATATAATGCCAAAAAAAAAAAAAAAAAAAGCTTGAACTACTGCTGCTAATGCAGGACAGTGAACTACCTGCAGGCTTGAGGGAGCAAATGCTGAAATCAACAAGAGTAGATAAATATCAAAGCTTGCAGTTTCTGTGTATGTGTGTGTGTGTGTGAAAGAGAGTGGGGGGAGGTATGGAGGGAAGGAGTAAGGGAGGGAGGGAGGGAGAGAGGCAGAGGAGGAGAGAGAGGCAGGGAGGGAGAGAAGGAGTGAAAGGGAGAGGCAGAGGGAGTGAAAGAGGGAGAGAGAGAGGGAGAGAGAGGGAGAAGGAGGAAGAAGGTGAGAGACAGAGGGAGAGAAGGAGGAGGGAGAGGCAGAGGGAGGAAGAGAAAGGGAGAGTGAGAGAGAAGGAGGGAGGAAGAAGGAAAGAGGGGGGAGGGAGGAAGAGGGAGGGAGGGAGGGAGGGAGAGGGAGAGATGACGGCAGAAGGAGAGAAGGATAGGGAGAGAAAGAGGGAGGGGAGGGAGAGGGAAAGAGGGGGAAGAGAGGGAGGAAGGAGAGAGGGAGGGAGGAAGAGGGAGAGAAAGAGGGAGGGGAAGGAGGGGCAGGGAGAGAGAAGGAGGGAGTGAGAGACGGAGGCAGTAGGAGAATAGGAGAGGGAAAGAGAGAGAAGAGGAAGGTTTCAACCCTATTTTTAAATTATAAGGGAACCTAATTGTGATTCCTTTTCTGGCTCTCAGCCTGCTAAGTCTCTTTTCAGCCTCCTGCCTGCCAGAATATTCTGATAAAATAAATAAGTAATGGAAAATATTATAGGTCATAGTGCCATCCCAACTGTGGCTTTTCCAAAAGGCAACTGGACTCACCCCACCCTCTCACCTTGAAAACATTTCACTTCTCATCTAAGAAGTTTCTTTCATTCTTCAGAGAAGAAGAGACCTTCAGAGAACCGAACCGCATTTTTTTACGTGCTTTCGAACTACTAGGTTGGCAGAAGTTGGGACAAGTAATGGGAGCTCACTCCATTACATGGCACTAGGGATTCGAACCGCCAAACTATCAACCTTTCTGATCAACAAGCTCAGCATCTTAGCCACTGAGCCACTGTGTCCCTTATGAGAATCTCCATAGACCTATTGAAATAAAGGAAGGAAATATTTACGTCTTCCAAATAAATAAGAAAATGCTCCCTCAAAGGAAAATGAACGCAGAAAATCATATAACTTTACAACTGTTCCTTGGATGACAACTTGATTGTTTATATAATGTTGCTAATTCCTGTTTAGCAGTTCTTCTCTTGCTGGGAGTAGCACTAAATATTTCATTTAGTTCATCCTTAAGGTGATAATTATATAGATCAGTTGTGTGTGGCTACTGTGAATAACTATTTACCGTCCTACAAACTATTTAAATGTGATACCAGCTGTTGCTCCAACTTCACAGGCATTTCACACTGAAATGCCACAACATAAATGGAAGGTGACATACCTCTTATCCTCCAACATTTAGTCTGCTTCTTGATCAAAACAATGTACAAAATTAGCACCAGTGTTGGGTTCCTACCAGTTCAGACTGGTTCGGCCGAACCTGTAGTAACTTGGTGGCCTGGGTCGCTGGAACCAGCAGCAACCCAGGCCTGCCACACACCCCAAACCGGTTCCCCCGTCGGCACCGTTGGCAGTGCCATCTTGATTTTTGCTTCTGCGCATGTGCAGGGCAATTTTCATTGTACTGGGCATGCAAGTGTGTGTGGCATATCCAGTGATGGGATTCAGCCGGTTCGCACCTATCCCGGAGAACCGGTTGTTAACTTTCTCAGCAGTTTGGAGAACCGGTTGTTGGAAGAAATCTCCTTTTGTTTTTTTCCACTTTACAGGGCTAATCCTGTAAGGAAGGCAGGAAGGAAGGAACATTCTGGTGGTGTTTCTAGCCTAATCTTCATTGCGCTACTTAGAGAAACTGCCTCTCCGGTTAACCCTTATCACATTGTCACAGCTAAGGCAAAGCGCCCATCAACCTGAGTGACATTGAGTTGGCCACACCCACCCAGTCACATGACCACCAAGCCCTGCCTACCCAGTTGGTCATCAGGGCAGAGAACCGGTTGTTAAATGATTTGAATCCCACCACTGGGCATATCCATGAGCGAACCGCCGGTAGCAGCTGCTGGAACCCACTACTAGTTAGCACCTACCCCTTTCCTGGAAGAATGAAATATGTTATGAAATACCGTATATACTCGAGTATAGGCCGACCCGAATATAAGCCGAGGCACCTAATTTTACCACAAAAAACTGGAAAAGTTATTGACTCGAGTATAAGCCTAGGGTGGGAAATGCAGCAGCTACCGGTAAATTTCAAAAATAAAAATAGATACCAATAATGTTTTTGAATATTTATTTCAAAGAAAAACAGTAAACTAGCGGTGTATTCAATGAAATACTTCACTCACCTCATGATGCTGATGTCCCGCTGTGATGATGATGTCCCGTGCAGCCGCGGGAGCGATGTCCCGCCTCCTATGACACACAGCACAGTGATTCCTATCATTGGATCACTGTACCAGAGGAGGTGGGACATCGCTATGTGGCTGCTTGCCATAACAAGGAGGAGGTGGGACATCGTTGCAGAGCGGCAGGAGGGGGAGGAAGGGGAATCGTAAGACAGCCCTGCATTACATTAGAACGTGAGGAGGGGGGATGGTGCGGTGCGCGCTGCGCGGTAAACTGACACAGAGGGAGGGGAAACTCACAGGGGCACCGGGCCATTCACGAGTGTCACCCACCGGCATGGCCCTGCCCCTTTTTCTCCTCCATTTCGGGCAAATTTTTCACTGACTCGAGTATAAGCCGAGGCAGCTTTTTTCAGCCCAAAAAGTGGGCTGAAAAACTAGGCTTATACTTGAGTATATACAGTATTTAAAAAGGCAGAATATTATATTTCCCTAAAAGAGAAACATGGTCCTGAAAAGCCCCCCACCTTTCTTAATAGCCCCAGCAGGACTAAAAAGAGAACTCACTCTCTCTTTTTTTTCCTCCCATTGTCCCAAAAGGGAACATCAGCTTCTAATATCTCACGTGACTTCTTTCTCCAAAATGCGTAGCAATGCAAGCTAAACAATTTAGCTCCATCATCATTAGAACACTCAAAGTGTTCCTTTGCCTAAAGAGAACTGGTTCCACAAGAATTGTTTAGTAGTTCTAGTGTAAATTGGCTTTGGGGAAGAAAAAAAACACTTTACTTGGTATGAGTAGCTTACCAGTGGGTTGTAGAAGGCTTAAGCGCCTGAGAATTAAGCCCAAAGACATCCTATGGGCCTGAGCTGAGCCCAGTATTTTCACAGAAGCTTTCTGTTACTGCAGAAAACAATTTAGTGCGTGGGAAATTTTGCAGTTTGGTAATCATTAAGTGAGACAAATGCTTGTTGAAATGAAAAAGGTGGCAACTTCTGAAGTGTGTCATTTCAACAACTTTCTAGAAACACCGCAAGGTTTGAAGTACAAATTACATGAAGAATAAGGAAACACACATAACATAAGGGACACAAAATGTTCCTAATATTTTCAGGTGGGGAAAACTCTCTCTCTCTCTCTCTCTCTGTCTCTCTCTTTCTATTTCTTTCTTTCTTTCTATTTTTAGCCGAGGTGGCGCAGTGGTTAGGGTGCAGTACTGAAGGCCACTACAGCTGACTGTTATCTGCAGTTCAGCGATTCTAATCTCACCGGCTCAAGGTTAACTCAGCCTTCCATCCTTCCGAGGTAGGTGAAATGAGGACCCAGACTGTGGGGGCGATATGCTGCCTCTGTAAACCGCTTAGAGAGGGCTGAAAGCCCTATGAAGCGGTATATAAGTCTAACTGCTATTGCTATTGCTATCTTCCCGTTTTCTCTCCTTTCTCTTCCTCTCCCTTTCTCTTTTCCTCTCTCTCTCCCCCTCTCTTTCTCTCTCTCTTTCTCCCTTTCTGTGTGTGTGTGTGTGTGTGTGTGTGTGTGTGTGTTTCTCTCTGTCTCTGTCTGTTTGTCTGTCTGCCTCTGTCTGTTTCTCTCTGTCTCTGTCTGTTTGTCTGTCTGCCTCTGTCTGTCTAACTTTCTTCCAATTTTTTTTAAAAAAAACTTCTTTTTGTTTCCAAATAATTGGGCACAATGAAACTGAAGCTGGTTAATGTTTACTTTGGGTCTTTATTCTCTCCTAGTTAGCAACCACACTGAAAAAGTGGGAAGTAGTTCTGAACTCAAAGCCCGATTTCTCTGCTGAGCTTCGATATCATGTTAAAAATACCACAAACTCTTAAGCAAAATTTATTTGGGCAAGTTATTCCTTGTGCGGAGGCATACAGGGAGGAAATCATCAGAAACTAGAAAATTGTAAAATGTAAATAGCTTGGTTTCATCTCTCCTTCTCTGTCTCTTTCTCACGTCTGCCCCTTCCTAATCTTTGATTTGGTTATTCAGAGCTAATTTTCTCCCAAACAAGCTTAAGATGCAAATCTCTTTAAAATGTTGAATACATTTATGTAAACATTCTAGTCGCCCTATAGCAATGGCTTCTGTGCATACTTTCTCCTTAAAGTGCGTATAGTCCAGGTGTGCTTCTTATATTCTTCCATGTGGCGGTTTAATTTGTCAACTAGCTGATAACCAGCGCTGCCGAGGTATTTATTTATCCCACCCTCCTTCCACAAACGTTGCCACAATTTCTAATGTCAGATTTTTTTCCCCTACTACCAGAGGCAGCCCCCTTGTGGAGTAGTGTCAAGTCATTACCAATGGCAACTCCACAGCGCTGTACAGTAGAAGCCATTTTAAGGCAGTATGGTAGAAGCCATTTTAAGGCACCACAGGCTCGTAACAGAACACATGCCCCAGGGATGTTAAGTGTGTCTTACTCCCGCAGTATTCGTTTTCAGAGGGTAAGTAATCTGTGTACCAAGTTTGGTTGAAATTGCTCAAGGCGTTCCAGAGTTATGCTGGAGACCACACACACACACACACACACGTGCACATACACACACACACACACACACACACACACACACACACACACACACAGTATATATTCAATCATCCAAATTAGAGGCAACACCCACCCCCCCCCAAATAATATTATCTACTAACATTCCAGTTCTCATACAGATCTTGGAAATATTAACATTCAGGCCCATGTGCGCATTTAGGAAGTATTAACTTCATTGTGAAGTCATTGGCAAATAAATGACTCTCACATCATTGCTAAACAACTTTGTGTACTATATTTAGACACTTAAAAGTTCCCTGCAGCTTAATTGTGCACTTCCTTGTGATCCTCACAAAGACTTCAGCGACAACAGCAGTTGATTTTCAAGTTCTTTTAAAGAATTTGTTCCCTCCCAATTTTGTCTTTCAGGACAACCCTACATAGGTATAGAAAATAGAATAGAATGTATGGACCTTGGAGGTCTTCTAGTCCAACCCCCTGCTCAAACAGGATACCCTATACCACTTCAGACAAATAGTTGTCCAGTCTCTTCTTAAAAGCCTCCAGTGTGTGAGCATCCACAACCTTTGAAGGCAAGCCATTCCAGTGGTTGATTGCTGTCACCATTAGGAAATTTCTCCTTAGTTCTAGGTTGCGTATCTCTTTGGTTAGTTTCCATCCACTGTTTCCTGTCTTGCCTTTTGGGTGCTTTGGAAAATAGTTTGACCATCTAGTCTTTGCGGGAGCCCCACAAATATTGGACTATTACTACCATGTCTCCCCTCGTCCTTCTTTTCATTAAACTTGACATACCCAATTCCTGCAACCGTTCTTCATATGTTTAGATCTATAATGTGGTATAGATGCTCTGTATATAAGATTTATGATGCATGATCATATTGACATTCAATCCACGGGAGGAAAGGGCATTTAAGGGCATTCACAATCACACCTAGGATGGGACATCATCTTTGGCACTTCCTTTCTCTCACCAAATACTACTCACAATACACACACACACACACACACATATTCATATATTTTTGGGGGTACAGGTATGCAGATTTTGGTGTATTCGGGTCTCAAATATGGGAGGAAACATACTGCTTCCTTTCTCTGTCTATCGGCTCATCCCAAGAGACCATCCAGACAGAAAGCCATTATTTTTACTGTTGCCTAATCCTAACCCTAACCCTAACAAATGCAACACACACACACACACACACACACACACACACACACAAATATATACATGGATACATACATACATACATACATACATACATATACACATACACATACACATATACATATTGTTGTATTTGTGCTGATAAATAAATAAAGGGTGACTAGTATAGATCTATTTCAAGCTATTTAGCTCTCATCAGCTAGCCATACCCTTACTGGGATTTGAACCTGGGCTATATTACATACTAGGCAGGCATCTTAGCTATTAGGCCACAGGCTCTTATCCATTATCATACATACACACACACACACACACACACACACACACACACACATGCAAAACCTTCAGAACCTGCAACCTTCCAAGTCTAAAGATACTTACATATATCTCAAAAATTGGATAGGACCTGCTACAGGTACCCAAAAATGATTCAGCCCTTTCTTCCTTCAAACCAAAAATCGCTCTCCTTTTGACTTATAAAAACATTACAAATGCTAGGAGTTAAATTACATAGCAGTGGTGGTGGTGCAGTGGTTAGAATGGTATTTTGCTGGCTAACTCTGGCCACAGAGCCATGGTGGTGCATTGGTTAGAATGCAGTATGGCAGGCTAACTAAGCCCACAGCCAGGAGTTCGAGCCTCACCAACTCAAGGTTGATTCAACCTTCCATCCATGGTGGACCCAGATTGCCGGGGGTATTATGGTGACTCTGTAAACCGCTTAGGGCTTAGAAGCACGATGAAGCGTATGAGACTAAGTGCTATTGCCATTTTTGTTTATTAGATTGCTTATATGGGGGTACTTTATGGAGCAATTCCGTATGTCTGAGAAGGCTTTACAACAATAAAGCTGTGTTATTCTTTCTTTTGATCATAGGAAAATAAAACAATTTAAAAAGGTATTCAGCTCTCCCTTTATCTATAAGAATATCTTTTTTCCCTTTGTATTTATTTACCTTTCTTGTTGCTAGCAAGCCTAATGGTTACTAGAGAAGGGAAAGCTAGTTGTGGCTATTCTCTTATGTCCATTTAGAGCTATCCAGTTTTCGGTAAAACTCCCTAGGAATTAGCTGAGTGGGATGACAAATTGTTCCGAGAGTATTAGACACGGCCTAAAAGCATTTCAAAAACAATTTGTGTTTATTTGATAAAGTACGAGTGTTCTGCTTTTTAGGGTCAGTCTAAATTGGGGGAAAAAATATTGATGACAGAACAATAAAGGAGAGGAAACCTCTGACTTACAGCTTTCTCAAACGATAGCAAAAGCAAGCGAAGATTAAGATTCTTTCAAGGCATTTAATAAAAGGGGCTCTGTAGAGCTGCCACACCTGGCTGTCCAAAATCCAGAGTGGTAAAGAAATCCATAATACTTTGTCTTGGACCATCTAGTAAAACTTCTGGAGCTTTGTACATGAAATATGCTAGTCTTGGGAGAAAGAAAAACGGCTCATCTTACGTTTTCCTAGGTTCTCGTTTTATAGCTGTAGATCAGTTGCCTGTTTCTATGTCAGGCTCAGTAGTGGGTTTCAAAAAAATTTCGAACCTACTCTGTGGGTGTAGCCTCCTTTGTGGGAGTGGCTTGCCGGCCATGTGTTTTCTCTCTCTCTCTCTCTCTCTCTCTCTCTCTCTCTCTCTCTCTCTCTCTCTCTCTCTCTCTCTCTTTCCTTCCTTTTGTCTCTCTGTCCCTTTTTCCTTTTTTCTTTCATCTCTCTCTCACACTTTTTCTTTCTTTTTTCTTTTTTTTCTTTTTCCCTTCCTTCCTTCCTTCCTTCCTTCCTTCCTTCCTTCCTCCCTCCCTCCCTCCCTCCCTCTCTCTCTCTCTCTCTGTCAGTGGTGGGTTTCAAAAAAAAATTGGAATCTCTTCTGTAAGTGTGGCCTCCTTTCCGGGTCCACTGATGGAACCTCTTCTAACCGGTTCAGTAGATTTGACGAACCGGTTCTACTGAACTGGTGCGAACTGGTAGGAACCCACTTCTGGTCAGACTGCAAGAAAAGCCATATCAAAGTACCATCCTTTTTTTTTTTTGGTCAGAATTTGTTGCAGAAATCACACTCAGAACACACACAGAGATAATAGCCGATTCAGCAGCATTCATTAACTTCTTTATATACACAATGACACATGAGTGCATGACTACAATACCAATAGTGGTTCTTCAACGTGATACTAGTTACAGGCAAAACACAGGCAGAGTTCAGAGCTTAATGCAAGTTTCAGTTTTGTTTCTCAGCACAGACTGGTTTCAATTTAGAGCTCTCTTGCACAGACTGAGAGCTACAGAGGTAAGCCACGCCTAGGCTCCGAACTGTCTGGCATGGCTCTCAGTCACCAAATAGTTCTCATTGGCTGACCCAGTTGCCATGCCTATCCATTGGCTGACCTTGTTACCATGTCCTATTCTATCCAGTTCCCAATGGCTGAGCTGTTGCTATGTCCTATTCCAGTTCATGCATATTCTGACATTTTTGCTATATGCTCACTACAAATACTTAGCTTGTCATTCTTTTTTTTCTCCAGAATTCATGCACATTATATGCAGTGTTGAAAACCATGTTATAAGGTTTTAAAAAGGGAACATTTGGGCCCACAAATCTACATTGATCTGTCAATCTGTCCATTTGATAAATTTATTCAAAATGTTCTTTCTTTTCTTTCTTTCTTGCATACTTACTAATTTCTTCCTTTGTTATAAATATGCACCCATATGACTATTATATAGCTCAGAATAAAGGTTTTTTTCTGCAGGTGATTATTTTAATTTATTGTAACTAAAGAGGGATACATGTTTTAATCCTTTTTATGTGCCTTGACCTCTTTTGCCATTTCTGTTTCAATTATAGTTTTATTTTATGAGGGCATGGCATGACATGAAAGAAAAGTTTTTTTCAATTGCAGGGACCTTCACAGACACATTCCTATAGGTTTTTAGGGGCAACATGGAATTCACATATCACTATCTTCTTCTAAGTTGTTCCCTTCAAATTTCCAGGTTCAACTTGAAAATCCAGAGTCAGCCAGTCAATCAGTAAGTCATTCATTCATTCACTTAGTTTGAAATTTATTTGTCACCTGTCTCATGCCAAATGACAGATATTTTCCAATGTGATTACAACTATGTTGATACAACATAGCTTCCAAGCCTAAGCTACATTGCTAGGAGTTGCCTTTTGTTAACTCCACATGGCACTGGTGAAGTGGGCACAGCTGTGCCTGTCTTTTCTCCATCACATGAGAAAAGTACATCTTCCTTCCCGTGTCCTTACCACTTTCTGTAGTGGAACAATCAAGAGCATCCTGTCATATTGTATTATCATCTGGTTTGGAAGCATTACTGCTTCGGGCAGGAAAGCAGTGCAGAGAGTGGTGAGGATAGAAGAAAAAGATTATTGGTAGTTCACTTCCTTCTATTCAGTACATAGCATATAAGTGGTGCTTGAGCAGGGTGTGTATGTATGTGTGTGTATATATGTAAGTATATGGATGTGTATGGGATAAGGGAGGAAATCTTGTGGCTTAGAGGTTAATATAACTGCCTAATATTAAAAACAGCCCAGGTTCAAATCCCAGTAAGGGTATGGCTAGCTGATGAGAGCTAAATCAATGGATCTATACTAGATCCCTTCATTTACTTATCGGCAAAAATGCAACACAAAATGTATATGTATACACACACACACACACACACATTCAAACACACAGAGACACAACATACATATATATGCATGTATGTGTGTGTGTAAATATGTGTGTGTGTGTGTGTGTGTGTGTGTGTGTATTTTTGGTGTCACAACCCCTGGTATGCCCAAATGTGGGAGGAAGCTAACTGCTTCCATTCTCTGTCTATCGGCTCGTCACTAGAGACCATCACGAGAAGATGACAACAATTGGTGCTATATGTAGCATGTGCTTATGTGTATTATGCTCAATCCTAGGTAGACACAGATATATTTTTTTCTCTTTCGGCACAATGAGAATATATCTGCTGAATATAACTCCTCATTGGTGACAGGAAAGGCATCTGGCCAGTTAACACTCAGTTCCATTCAGTCGCCCAGATTCCACCCCACATTAAAAGCCATTAAAAGGAGATGATGATATGTGTATTATGTATGTGTATAGGTAGATATATACTTTCTTTTGAAACAGGCAACAGAATTTCATTTTTAATGTGGACCAGTTTGCTCACAAGGGAAAAAAAATTGACAAGAAAGGCTTATCTTTATCTGATCTTTAGGAAAAGTGAAGCTAATTCAACATTTTTAAAATTGCATTTGTAGTCTCTTTCGATGTAGGGATTTGCAATGTCTTTTCTTTCAAAACTGACTCCATGATTTGCTTAGCCGGGAACTACGTAAGGAGAGTCATTAAGAGCAAAGTTTGATGGGAAGGATATACCGATCTATGCTTTGTTCTGATCTATACAATCAACTCGAAGCAGAGTTCATTGAGACAGGATGATTCCGTACGACAGGGGGGAAAACAAGCAAGCCATATTTTTCATCTCTGGCACTTAATCTATGATGACTCAATTACACCAAGTCCTTCCCATGCTACCGACAAAGAGGACAACAAAAATAATTGACTGAAGTCAATTAAAAATAATAATAATAATAAAAAAACATTTTATGTCCCCATACAAACACAGGAAAATAACTGAGTTAACTATCTGTCTGCCTTGTGTTGAGAGTCCTGGTGATACTACAGGTAGTTATCAACTTTCAATCATTCATTTAGTGACTGCGAAGTTACAACAGCACTGAAAAAAAGTAACTTATGACCGGTTTTTGCACTGATGACCTTTGTGGCATTCCCATAATCACATGATCAAAATTCACACTCTTGAATTTTCAACGTAGATAGAAAATCAAACCGAAAGAAGAGACAGAATGTAATCAAACATGGGACTTCTTTTACCAGTGGTTGGGAAAAAAAGGGGTGGAGAGAAAGAGTGGAATCTGTATTACTAAGCAAGTTAAACATCCAGACAACACAATGTTTATTGTGCACTAAGAAACGTAATTGATAGAAAATTAATAAAATTTATAAAAACAACAACCAAAAACAAAATTCACTCGCTTGGCAACTGACTCATATTTATGACAGTTGCAGTAGCCTGGGGTCATGTGATGGGACCTTCTGACGAGCAAAGTCAATGGGGAATCCAGAGAACCTCCGGGAGTGGGCGGCATACAAAACTAATAAACTAAACTATAAACTAAACTAAACCTCCAAATTCCACCCCTGGCTGGCCCCTCCCACCCCATCACTCCCAGGAGGCTCCACATGGCCTGTTTTGGATGCGAGACAAGTGCAGGGACTGTGCAGAAGCTCAGGAAGGGGAAAAAGCAGGTATCCTGTAAGAGCCTCTGGAGCCAGTGAGAGGAAGTTTTCACCCTCCTGGAGGCTCAAAACGAAGCCTCCGGAGCCTGGAGAAGGTGAAAATAGCCATCCGCCAGGGTGAAATCCAGCAGGTTCTGACAGGTTCTGGAGAACTGGTAGTGAAAATTTTGAGTAGTTCAGAGAACCAGTAGCAGAAATTTTGAGTAGTTCAGAGAACCTGCAAATGCCAGAGTAGGGTGGGAATGGAAATTTTGTAGTATCCTTCCCCTGGAGTGGGGAGGGAATGGAGATTTTGCAGTATCCTTCCCCTGGAGTGGGGAGGGAATGGAGAATTTGCAGTATCCTTCCCCTGGAGTGGGGTGGGAATGGAGATTTTGCAGTATCCTTCCCCTGGAGTGGGGAGGGAATGGAGAATTTGCAGTATCCTTCCCCCAGAGTGGGGAGGGAATGGAGATTTTGCAATATCCTTCCCCTGGAGTGGGGTGGGAATAGAGATTTTACAGGATCCTTCCCCTGCCAAGCCCACCAAGCCATTCCATGCCCACCAAGCCACGCCCACAGTAGTACAAAAATCAAATTTCACCACTGCCCCCCACCATGGTACAGGAGGCTGATTAGGCTACACCCACCATGGCAACCCCTATCAAGCAACTAGCCAGAGAACCCATTGCTGAAACTTTTGATCCCCACCCCACCCCTCTGCTGAATTCAAAGGCTCCAAACCGAGAGAGACTTTACTTTTGCAACCTGCTTGTGGAAAGGCATCGGGCCACCTGGTAGCTGAACTGCTCCAGCCAGATGATTCTTGCATTTAAAATAAATAAATAAACTATGTAGCAGACAAAGCACACTTTCAACCACATCCACCACATTACATACGAATAAGCAAATTCTGAAATGGCAATTCCCCGGAGGCTGGCAATTGGCAGCGATGATCTGCATCTCTTTTGCTGCATTTAAAAAAAAAAATACATACAAGAACGGCAACAATGATTGAATTAAGGCCAGCTTCAGTCTGGGGAACCAAACTACACTGTGATTATTTCCCCAGGGCTCATTGCTGAAGCAAACGAAGAGCAGGTTTAGCACCCCGGAGCAAAAGAATGGAAGGCTGAAAGGAATTGCTTAACTTTTCCCAGTTGGTTTTGCTTTGGCTGAAGGAGAAAAAAAAAAAGGAGGGGGGAAAAAATGACAGAGATACAGACTTTTAAAGAACAAAAACTGCTTGAGGGGAGAATTTGCCAGAAGGAAAAGGCTTAAAGAGTCTCTACCGACAAGCTTTTTCCCCCTGAAAAACAGCAAACCATTGCAGGTGTTTGTGCTCTCTTCGAAGCCCCCAAATCCCCCCCAAAAAAACCCTCCCTGATGCCACCTGAATCATCATCATCATCATCATCATCATTGACTTTCTAAAGGAAGGTCTCTGTGGCCGTGGAACTAAAAGCAGCTGTTGTAAGACCGTTGCTAATAATGATTGGCCCTTGAATGACATTCATTCGGATGAACCATAATGCCATCCATAAACGGCCCAATTCAGAGAGGGCGACTGAGCTGGGGAATTGGAAGCAATTTAGCTTGGTTCCAGATCTGGACATCCACAACCTCCAGAACTGTCTGACAATATGCCAGCTTTCATAGACAAGCTATTTTCTTCTGTACCTAGAGAAGATCAGCACACAGCACACTCTGTTGCAATAACTAACAGGTAGCTTTTCATTTGAGAGGGCACCCACTGACTGGGATGTATATTATTTGTATTATTATTATTACTAGCCGATAACCCTATGTTGCCTGGGTATTTATTTATAGGGGGAAAATGTCCGGACCAAACATAATTTGTAATGTTGGGTTCCCCCTCCCTCCACCCCTTTACCAGAGGGAGACCTCTTGTGGAGTAGCATGAAGCTGTTACCATGGCAACTTCACTGTGCTGCACAGTAGAAGCCATTTTATGCCAATACAGTGGAAGCCACTTTAAGGCACAACAGGCTGTATCTTAACAGAACACACAACCCAAGGGTTTTTGAGGTGTCTTACACCAACAATAATTTTTTTTCAGAGAATAAGTGATCTGTGTAACAGGTTTGGTTGATTGAAATTGCTCAAGGTGTCCCAGAGTTATGCTAGAACACACACACACACACACACACACACACACACACACACACACACACACAGACACACACACAGTCATTTATATCTATCTATCTATCTATCTATCTATCTATCTATCTATCTATCAGACAGAGAGACAGACGGTAGGTAGGTAGGTAGGTGGGTGGGTGGGTGGGTGGGTGGGTAGGTAGTTAGGTAAGGTAGGTAGGTAGGTAGGTAGGTAGGTAGGTAGATAGATAGATGATAGATAGATAGATAGATAGATAGATAGATAGATAGGTAGGTAGGTAGGTAGGTAGGTAGGTAGGTAGGTAGGTAGGTAGGTAGGTAGGTAGATGATAGATAGATAATAGATAGATAGATAGATAGATAGATAGATAGATAGATAGATAGACAGACAGACAGACAGACAGACAAGAGAGAGAGAGAGATGATAGATGGATGGATGGAACGATGGATGGATAGATGGATGGATGAATGGATGGAGAGAGAGAAAGAAAGAAAGAAAGAAAGAAAGAAAGAAAGAAAGAAAGAAAGAAAGAAAGAAAGGAAGAAAGAAGGATTATAGATGATAGATAGATAGATAAATAGAGAGAGAAAGATTTCAAATGATAGATAGATAGATAGATAGATAGATAGATAGATAGATAATAGATAGATAGATAGATGATAGATAGATAGATAGATAGATAGATAGATAGATAGATAGATAGATAGATAATAGATAGATAGATGATAGAGAGATGATAGATAGATGATAGATAGATAGATAGATGATAGACAGACAGACAGACAGACAGACAGATGTCCTTTTTGTTATTCTCAAGCAATGGATTCTGCTCCTTGAGCAAGTCCTTCTCTTCAGAAGTCTCTGCTTCATTTAGGGCTGGTGCCATCCATGGGCTCTGCATTGCTGAATAACTTTTGCCTCATTCCCTTTAATACCCTGTAATACTTTTTGGCCCTCCACCCTTGGACGGTGATTTATGCTGCTTTCTTCTAGCTCACCAGCTGCCTTTTGCATGGCAGCAGAATTCCCTCCAAATAAATTATTCGAATGTCTTGAAACTTCTGTGCATATGTTTTTTATGAGTATTGCTGCACATCCATCAGCGCCACTGAATTCAGGAAGGAGCATCATTATTCTTCCCAACCCTCCCCCTCTCCCCATTTCCATTACACAACAGCATCACAAAGCTGAGACTGGCACAGGAATTCCTCCTTCACTATCTGTTTCATCAAAGTCTGTCTCAAACAAGTACAGGTTTTGCTCATATGATATAATATATGATATGGTCTGATGTGGTCTTATATGGCATGATACAGCAATAGCAATAACACTTAGACTTATATACCACTTTACAGTGCTTTACAAGACAGAACTAAAAGCCAGATGCCAGAATTGCCACCCTGGGCTTCAGCTCTGCTTTGCTAGATGCCAACCTGCCATAGCAATAGCACTCAGACTTATATACCACTTCATAGTGCTTTTACAGCCCTCTCTAAGCAGTTTACAGAGTCAGCAAATTGCCCCCAACAATCTGGGTCCTCATTTTACCCATCTCAGAAGGATGGAAGGCTGAGTCAACCTTGAGCCTGGTGAGATTTGAACTGCCAAATTGCAGGCAGCCGGCAGGCAGCAGAAATAGCCTGCAGTACTGCACTCTAACCACTGCACCACCATGACTCATAATCGGTATGATACGACACGGGGTCAACCTATTCTCCAAAGCACTTGAAGGTAGGACAAGAAACAATGGGTGGAAACTAATTAAGGAGAGAACCAACCTAGCAATAAGGAGAATTTTCCAGACAATTGCAACAATCACTCAGTGAAATGGCTTGCCTCCAGAAGTTGTGGGTGAAGTTTTTAAGAAGAAATTGGGCAACCATTTGTCTGAAATGTTATCAGGTCTCCTGTCTTGAGCAGAGACGGTTGGACTAGAAGACTTTCCCAACTCTGTTTTTCTGTTCTTATTTTTTTTCTTACTACCGTATTTTTCGGAGTACAAGACACACCTTTTTCCCTCAAAAAAGAGGCTGAAAATCTGAGTGCCTCTTATACACTGAATGCAGCATTTTTGTGCCTCCCGAAACCCCGCCCCTTCACCAAAATGGCCGTGCAAACCTTTTAGGAGGTTTTCCAGAGTGCTCCTGGGGGCTGAGGAAGGTAGAAATGAGCAAAAAATGGGTTGTTTATTGCTTAATTTTGTCCCCCAGTATCCAGGAGCACTCTATAAACCTCCTAAAGGTTTATAGAAAAACAAGCCGTTGTTGGGAGGTCTGCAGAGTGCCGAAACTTTTTCTTTAAAAAATTGCCTCTTCAAAACCTTGGTGCGTCTTATACTCCGATGCATCTTATACTCTGAAAAATACGGCAACCATGTTTCTTTCAAGGAAAGCCTATCTTTTCTCATGCTGATAAGCATGGAATCATGGGATTGTATCTGGGTGTCATCCTGTTGGACCTGTGCCTGAATTTTACTTCTGGCTTCTTTTGAATGATGTCCTCGGAATGATTTCCCATGAGCACCACCGGAATGTACATGTCAGGAGGCATCAGAGCTGGAGTTGATGCAAAGTGAGATCACTGTTAAATATCACTGAGGGTTTGACAGCAATGGAGAGAGGGAGGTTAGAGAATATTTTCAGAATGACAAAGCCAGCAGCCATGAAAGGAGTCTGCTGAACCATTCCCGATCAAAAGGCCCTGGCGTCCTTCTCTTATGGGGAGGCGTTGAAAAATTACATCTGTCCACCTGTCAACATCCCCCTCATGTCCCCTCAGATGAACTCTAGTGGAAGCAAGGGAAAGAATCCCCGGTGTCTGGACATGAATAGAAAGAATCGGGATCAAAGACGTGGCTTTTAGAAAGCCACACTTTCATTTTGCTCTTGACCCAAGGACACTGGCAAGATAAATGTGGCCAGAGAGTTGGAAAAAAATGTGAGCGTTCAGTGACAGTTTAGCAGGATGGTAATAACAATCCTGAAAATAAAATCAGCAATAGTTTCATTCAAGCCAGCCCTTGCCAGATAAGCTCACCAGTGACTGAGAGTTTGTATCCCTGACTAACATGAAAATGTTCCAATTTCAAGAGATGCTGCCAAGGGCAGAGGACAAGGGATCAGAATTACATGGAGACTCTAGAAAGAGTGCACAGAAGAACAACAAAGATGATTAGGGGACTGGAGGCTAAAACATATGAAGAACGATTGCAGGAACTGGGTGTGTCTAGTTTAATGAAAAGAAGGACCAGGGGAAACATGATAGCAGTGTTCCAATATCTCAGGGGCTGCCACAAAGAAGAGGGAGTCCAACTATTCTCCAAAGCACCTGAGGGTAGAACAAAAAGCAGTGGGTGGAAACTAATCAAGGAGAGAAGCAACTTAGAACTGAAGAGAAATTCCCTGACAGTTAGAACAATTAATCAGTGGAACAACTTGCCTCCAGAAGTTGTGAATGCTCCAACACTGGAAGTCTTTAAGAAGATGTTGGATCGACATTTGTCTGAAATGCTATAGAGTTTCCTGTCTAGGCAGGGGGTTAGACTAGAATACCTCTAAGGTCCCTTCCAACTCTGTTATTCTATTCTATTTTTGTATAGTACATTGTTGGGCTAAAATTAGGTCCAGATCTTGAAAATGTTTTGGATTCTCCATATCAAATCGGAGCACTGACTTTATATCTATGGAGATTCTTGGTCATCAAGGTCATGGAGTGAGAGGGATACAACATCATCTATCTCCAGTCTACAACATAATCCTTTCAATAGTTCCAAGAAGGCCCCACACCCATTTCCACCACTCAGGTGATCCTTAGGACACAGATAAACCTCCAAATGGTCTCTACGATGCTCTAAAAGAATGCAAATGACCAGCTGTCTGCAAGGAATATAAATCCTTCCATTTCCCACCATCCAGTCAGAGCTGAAGGAGTTTCTTGGATGAGAAGCAAAAGGTCTTCAAAGAAAAAAAAACCAAGAAATTCCAGTTGCCTCTTGAAAAAGCCCCATTGGGACAGCATTGATTTTAGTGTATCTGTAGAATGCTACATGCATGCAATGAATTCATTGATTAGCTCTTCTACAAAAAACTCTTCCCCTCGATTTCCAAAAGAAAAAGAAAGAAAGAAAAAGAATTAAATGTCTTGGGTACTCTGGAGACATGCAGGTTGAAAGGAAACAGTAATCAACAACTGTTAAAGACTGAACTAATCATAAGGAATCACTTTATGAGAAATAATGGTATGTCAGAGAAGAAGAGCCAAGAGTGTGTGAAGATTGTTAAAGACCTCAAAGACAACAAAGGACAATATTAGACAGTTCTTCTGGTAAAAGGCTACTGTAAGTGTTCAGCCCACCAAAGAATCTTATGTTCAGAACAGGCTAAAATCAACACAGAGGATGGAGGTGTGCAGAAGTAATTGAGAGAGACTGAAGGATAATGCAACTGATTCCTTGGAAAACCTTAAAGCACAAGAACTAAATTTAAAACAACTCCACTTTGATTCAGTTTCATATAAAAGAGAAATTCTAACAAGTTTTCAAGATTCTGTTATCACATAATGTCCAGGAAAAATAATAATCCAGAAATCCTTCTGGTATCTTTTCCCTGTCCCCTCCAACCTCAAAGGTTAACAAATAGAATGAATGCACAATTTTCCACTCTAAATTAAACCTCCACTTTAAAAGAAATCAGCTAAAAGAACTAGGCAGAAATCCTACCTAAAGATCTGGTAGAACTTCTGCCAGTGAGAGAATACTGGCATTTACATCTGTAGTAAAAAGCTTTCTAGATAGATACAACTGGTAAAGTATGCCAATTAAAATGTGAAGAAAACCCATTTCAACCTATCCAGAGTGTAAATTAAAGCTTCTCAAAGCATACCCAAACTAACGTAACCCAATCTTTATGATATATTGAAATCTAGGAAAAGAAGAGGAGGAGGAGGAGGAGGAGGAGGAGGGGGAGGAGGAGGAGGAGAAATAGGATGCTTTATTATATGTGTATGCTATCTGATTCCCAATGACTTTAGGTGAGTCAAACAGTGAAGCAAAGAAATTTACAAGAAAAAGATTGCAAGTGGGACAGATCCCAGAAGCTAGGTCTCTCTCTCCCTCCCTCCCTCTCTCTCTCCTCTCTCTCTCCCTTCCTCCCTCCCTCTCTCTCCCTCTCTCTCCCTCCCTCCAAGGACTGATTCCAAATCACCACTGGCACCCATTTCTAAGAAAGACTAGAATCTGAGCATTTCTGCTTCTCGTCCAGCACTTCATCCACAACACACATTGGCTCTCTCCTCATTTGCATTAAGCAGAGTTTTTACATCCTGTCCATGGACCAGAAATGTGGGTTTCACATTTTGTTACCACCGGTTCACCACACGTGCATGACCTCGCTTTGTGCTTCTTCCACACATGCACCCGTCCTCAAAAATGTGCCTAAATAGGACAGCATAGAGCTGGGGCAGATGGCCGGTTTCCTGTGATTTCCGCTACTGATTCAAGTGAACTGGTCCGTGGACATGTCTATAGAGATTCTCAGTCATCCAGGCCATAATTGTCCAAAAGGAGCTTTATTTATTTATTTTTTATTGTTTTAATTAAACAAAAACACACAGAAAAATAATAATCTTTCGTTACATCTTGTAGAAAGCGTATCTTATTAATAAATCATTGTTTAAAGATGGCTATAAAGGTATAATATTGTGTGGGCCTGTGGAGAGGAGAGGTGAGATAAACAGTAAATAACTTTTAGTCAACTGCAATAATAACAAAGAAATGTTAATGGATAATATCTAATGATATATACAGGTGTGTTATGGGGGGGGGAATGCTTAGATATCTTACTTAACTGAAGTTGTTTTAGAATATGCCATAAAGGTGTAATGTTATTGGAGATCTATTGAAACTGCAAATGAATGCCAGTAGGTGGTTGTGTCTTTAAATATAAATGATTCTAGATAAAAAACATGTTTAAAGAATGGTAACCAAATGAGAATTGTGGTACAGGGATAGTAAAACACACAATTTTTCTTTCTTGACTTAAAATGTACAACTCTATTTGAATGAAGTATATGTAAGGATGGTGGAAGAAATGCACAGAATATATTTGTAACCAAAAGGTGCTTTTTTAAAGAGGCAACAGGACTACCTTGTTTTTCTTTGAAGATGTTTCGCTTCTCATCCAGAAAAACTTCCTTTAGCTCTGGACAGTACCACAAAGAGTGCATTGAATTCCTGTCCATGGATCAGTTTCACAAAGAGTGCGTTGAAGTAATCCAATCGACAAGTGATTATAGCACCTTTGTAATCACATAACAATCAACTGCCTCTCTGGGATTAAAATCCTATTTGCCCTAGAATAATAATTGTCAAAAGAGAACCAGTTGGAAGTATTAGAACCCAACACTTGTGGCGGGGGAAAGAAGGGGTCACAACTCTTTTATTTACTGGCAAGTCTTTCAAAAATAGGTTTGATGATGAATAAAGCCAGGGGAATATTTCTTACAAATAACAGTGAGATAAGTTAAAATAGGGCTGGAAATTAGAGAAAGGAGGATTAATGTAAAATATATTTTTCAGGTGAATTGATAATAAGAAGGAAATCTAGGCTTTTAATGATGAAAATGTTGAATATGTCCGAATAAAAGGGTGATGGCTATAAAAATAACAGATAGAAATACTGAATAAACAAAAGATTGAAGATTATAACTTAATATAAATATGTGTGTTATTAATATAACTATATAAATTTGTTAAAATATATGAAAACAAGATTTCTTTCCCTTCCCAAGGGACAAACAGAAGATTCACCATCGCTAGCAAAATTATTGGCATATATGCAGTCACTTCCTAATGAACATCGCTAAATATTTCTCTTCCTTTCTGTAACCCTTCAAAGTGTTTTCTCAACAGTCTTTTCTTTTTCTTATTTTTTGGGGGGGTGGGGGGGTGGGGAGAGGCAACATTGAATGGCAACTCTTGGAATCGATTCCTTAAGTATGAGATTGCTCCTGGAATCCTGCCCATAAATCTATCGATATGGAAATGTTTCTGTGAAATAGATTTCTGATACAGTGTCCTTAAAACCAGGGAAATGAATCATAATGATTCAGGGATAGAGTTTATTTCAGAATCGTGTGAGCAAAATTTACCCCTGCATTTATGAGATCTATATATTTATTTTTCTACATATTTGGAATCAACTTTCTTCATCAATTGCTATACAAGGAGGAATGATTATGAATATATTACAATAATTTTTTTAATGTAGTGACTAGAGGAGAAAGCATAGAATGAAATGTTTCTTGTAGGTATGCTTACTTTCTTAGTTTTACACATGAATGAGAATATCAGAAAATTAGGACTCTCAGTTAGCAATAGTACATAGACTTATATACAGCTCCATAGTACTTTTATAGCCCTTTCTAACAGAGTTTACAGAGTCAGCCTCTTGCCCCCAACAATCTGGGTTCTCATTTTATCTACCTTGGAAGGATGGAAGGCTGAGTCAACCTTGAGCCTAGTGAGATTTGAATTATTGAACTGCAGTTAGAAGTCAGCTGAAGTAGTGCAGTACTGCACTCTAACCCCCGAGCCACCTTGGCACAGTTGATATCATTTGCACACATACTTGTAACATATAGTAAGTATGAATACATATGTCCATATGTATGTATCACACCAGGGGTGGGTTCCTGACAGTTCTAACCTCTTCTATAGAAGAGGTTCTACAAATCTACAGTGCCCTTTAGAACCGGTTCCAGCTCTCTCCCTCCCCGCCCGTCCGCACATCATCAAGATGAAGAGTGAGAGGAGGAATTCTGGGAGTTGAAGTCCACAAGTTTTAAAGCTGTCAAGTTTGAACACCCCTGGGGTTTTTTCTTCTAAAGGGTTAGGGGTGCAAGGGTCTGTCTTGTAACTTGACAGTTTTAAGACTTGTGTGCTTTAAATGCCAGAGTTTCTCAGCCAATGTTTTGGTTGCTAAGCAAGAGCATTGTTAAGTGAGTTTCACCACATTTTACAAGTTGGCCATGCCCACCCAGTCACATGGCTGGCAAGCCACTCCCACTTGGTCATATAGGTGGCAAGCCACTCCCACAAAGCAGGCCACACCTACAGAAGAGGTTCTAAAAAAATGAGACCCACCACTGTATCACATGCACATTTTTGGAGTGGGAATCATATATTCCAAGTGAGGAGTTAAGGAATTATAATTCTTCTCACTAATCTTCCCTTCTTAAGGGGGCTGTCATCATTTGGGTAAATATGGCAGGGTTTTTTGGATGCAAAATCCAAAATCAATTCCAACTTGCAGCACTTCTGTCTAATTCACGGACGTGTCAATCACAATGATTGAACGTTTCTCCCTAATAGAATAACCTGCCTATTTTGAAACTCAGGAAGACTTTGATGATTTTTGTAATTAGGAGAGAACATCTGCGTAATCTGTGAATTACTTGTGAAATTTTAGATGTCGTTGTGATTTAATTACAATTAGATCAGGGAGGTTTGTGGGGGGAAATCATATTTTCCCACTAAAGGAATATGTTTGCAGCTCAGGGTTGAAATGAAGGATTCTTGGTGCTATTTGAGCTTGCGGGGTTTTCTTGCAGATGTTTTATTGCCCAAACTAGGTAACATCATCAGTGCTAATAGAGAGAGGGGTTTGTTCTCAATTTATATTCTAGTGGTTTGCCCTGTTAGTGTTGGTGATGGGTGGTCTTGGAGCAGAGGTGGGTTCCTACCAGTTCGCACCAGTTCGGTAGAACCAGTTTGTCAAATCTACCAAACCTGTTAGAAGAGGTTCCACCAGAAAGCAGGCCACACCTACAGAAGAGGTTCCAAAAAAATTTGAAACCCACCACTTCTACACACCCACACCCACACCCACAGACAGACAGACAGACTCACACAGAGAAAGAGAAAGAAAAAGAAAAAGAAAGGAAGAAATATAAAAGAAAGAAAAAGTGAGAGAGAGATGAAAGAAAAAAAGGAAAAAGGGACAGAGAGACAAAAGGAAGGGGAGAGAGAGAAAGAGATAAAGATAGAGATAGATAGATAGATAGATAGATAGATAGATAGATAGATAGATAGATAGATAGATAGATAGATAGATAGATAGATAGAATACATCGCCGGCAAGCCACTCCCACCAGATCACATGGCCAGCAAGCCACTCCCACAAAGGAGGCCACACCCATAGAATAGGTTCGAAAATTTTTTTGAAACCCACCACTGTCTTGGAGGTAGTTTGCTTGAGCTGTTTACTGTTGGCTTGTTGGCAGTTCCTTGATTGGGGAATTGTTTACTACTTCATTGTTGACAATGGGGGGTTTCACATTTTGTTACCACCAGTTTTGCCATGAGTATGCCCGCTTGCTTCCATGCACTGCCCCTTCCACACATGTACCCAGCCTTCCATGCATGCACTTTGTTTGAATGCATGCCTTCCGTGCATCAATCTGGCCTCAACAATGTGTCTAAATAGGGCGGATCCAGCCGGAGCCCACCCAATTTCTTCTACTGGTTCGGGTGAACCGATCTGAACCGGCTGAATACTACCTCTCATTGTTGATCTGATGTTAATCCTGGTTTTCATCATCAAGACCACCAGACCAACAGCTAAGAAATGAACAATACCCCAATCAAAGAACTGCCAAGCAAATCAATAGTAAACAGCCCAGCCAAAAAATAATCCCACTAACACCCACGCTGATAGGCAAACCACTAGAATATAAATTGAGATCAAACACTCTCCCTACTAGCGCTGATGATGTTACCTAGTTTGGATAACTACTGCAAACTGAGAGAGCACCAAGGATCCTCCCATATTTTCCCCTTTCCGTATAAAGTTTATGCTGGGAGTGGATTTAGTCCTAATTGGCCAAAATGGGGAGATATGCTTCAAAGGACATAGTTCAAAGACATTCCCAAATTTCACAACCTCAATATATAGTTTACCGCCTAAAAGGTAGCTCATTTAATTCAGATATAGGAAAATAGATCAAGGTTCCGGTTCTGATAGATGTAACTAGAACCGAGGTGGCGCAGTGGTTAGGGTGCAGTACTGAAGGCCACTACAGCTGACTGTTTCCTGCAGTTCAGAGGTTCTAATCTCACTGGCTCAAGATTAACTCAGCCTTCCATCCTTCCGAGGTGGGTGAAATGAGGACCCAGACTATGGGGGCGATATGCTGACTCTGTAAACCGCTTAGAGAGGGCTGAAAGCCCTATGAAGCAGTATATAAGTCTAACTGCTATTGCTATTGCTAACTACTCATTAGTGATATGCAAGCAATTTTTTAGCCATCCTGTTTTAATTTGCCTATTTTTCTCTTGAATAAATCCTAGGCCTATGGAGAAAAAAGTCCTCTATCCTACATAACCTTCAGTGCCTTTAGCCAAGGTGGCGCAGTGGTTAAATGCAGCACTGCAGGCTACTGCAGGCTACTGCTAGATCAGCAGTTCAGCGGTTCAAATCTCACCGGCTCAGGGTTGACTCAGCCTTCCATCCTTCCGAGGTGGGTAAAATGAGGACCCAGATTGTTGGGGGCAATATGCTGACTCTCTGTAAACCGCTTAGAGAGGGCTGAAAGCCCTATGAAGCGGTATATAAGTCTACTGCTATTGCTATTGCTATATTATTTTTATTTTACAGGTGAAAATATTCACACCATCTTCTGATGGTGAAAATTTAAGCTTGTTTTTTCCCCCCAAAAGAACAAAACTAAAATGTGGAGTTACAAACAGTGATTGAAAAACCTCTGAGTGAATATGTTGAATTTGCTACAGGTAAGCAGAAGTAGCCACGTGTCATCATTTTGAAGATGTTTTCTAAGAAAGTGTGACATTTAATAAACACTCAGAATGGACAAAGAATTGAATAACTTCACACAAAGAAAGGTCCAGAATTACTGACATAGACAAGGTGTTTTCTTTGATGACACTTTAGAAAACTGCTTCTAAAACTCAGGATCTATGACAAAAAAACAAGATGCACTTTTCACAGGAACTGTGGCAAAAAAAAAGATCAGTGTTGTATATCTCTTTTTCTCCCTAATTCTGTGCTCTTTACATTACCAAGATAAATGAGAATAAAAAAGAGAAAAGATTTCTGTATTAATAATGGAAGCCGTCTTTTGCATTGGGCCTTCAGGCCTGCAACATTTTATGCTGTGGGAAATTGAAAGGGGGGATTACCCTATTTTTCGGAGAATAAGACACACCAGAGTATAAGACACACACAAGTTTTGATGAGGCAATTTTTTTAAAAAAAACAGAGGTAGGTAGATAAAGGGATGGAGAGGGAGAGAAAGAGAGGGAGGGAGGGAGGGAGAGTGTAGAAAGGTAGGTAGGTAGAGGGATAGAGAGAGAGAAATAGAGAGAGAGAGAGAGAAATGCAGTAGATAGGTAGGGAGAGAGAGAATAGGTAAGTTGGTAGGTAGAGGGATAGAGAGAGAAAAATAGAGAGAAATACAGTAGATAGGTAGGGGGGAGAGAGAGAGAGAGAGTAGTTAGGTAGGTATATAGGTAGACAGGAGGGTAAAGAGAAAGAGAGAGAAATACAGTAGGTAGGTAGGGAGAGAGAGTGAAGGTAGGTAGGTAGATGTTTCCAGGTGTATTTATCCATGTGCTGGAGAAGGAAATTGTTGACCACCTGTAGCACTTGCTGGGACAGCACGACCAATGTAATTCCCATCAACCACACTAACTAAACAGCTTTCCAAAAGGGGAAAAAAAAGTTTTTGCACTCTGCAAACCTCCCCCAAACGGCCCATTTTTTGTGAAAACAGGCCCTTTTTTAAAAAAAATGCATGAATAGCCTGGGGGGGGGGCTTGCAGAGTGCTTCCAGGGGGGAGGATGGGTCAGAAAAGAACAAAGAATAGCCCATTTTTCATGAAAATAGGCCTTTTTTGTCAAACAAATTGCATCCATAGCCTTATGGAGGATTATAGAGTGCTGCTGGGGGCTGGAGGGGCAGAAAAGCACCAATTTTTCACTCATTTCTGCCCTCCCCAGCCCCCAGGAGATCTCTGAAAGCCTCCATAAGGCTATGCACAGCCATTTAGCTGGAAGGGGCGGGGCTTGAGGAAGCAAAAAATGCTCTATTCGATGTATAAGACGCACCTAGATTTTCAGCCTCTTTTTAGAGGAAAAAAGGTGTGTCTTATACTCGGAAAAATACGGCATATGGAGTGTGATAGATATAGTAAAAAACAACAACATTCCTTTCTCAGAGAGTCAAGGACATCTTGCCCTGCACCTGGGGTGGTGTGACTAGGATGTATCTCTGATGCATCTGGGATGGTGCCTGATTGGATCATGTGATGGACATGTGGGCTCTGGGCAGGGGCTTGGACTTTCGTTTGAGTGGGGAAGACCTGGAAATTTTCAGATTCTGGTTTTCCCAGATGTGCCAATATGACATCTCTAATAAAATGGAACTTTGAGGAGCTTCAAGCTTCGGAGTCTTCTTTCATTGGGGGGGGGGTGTTACTTGGAAACCTGACAATGTTGATCATCTCTTTTTCAACCATTAATTGTAGTGGGGTGGAAATTATTTGTCCTCATAAAATTATCTGAGAATTTGGGAGCAGAGGTTTAGTTAACTTTGGAGAATGACTTGTTTGTCCCCCCCCCCCTATTTTTCACCTCTTAAAAAATAAATGCATATAAAAATAATGAAGATGTTCTACTCCGAACAATAGAGCATTACTTAGAATAATTTGGGCAAAAAAAATCTTGAATCTACATGAATGGAGAGTGGAACATAGTTTCGAATATTTGTTAAGTAGGGTAAGAAAAATAGAATCTATTATTTTGTGATCTACTTGTTGATAGCAGCAAACGTTAGACTAACTAAACTGAACTACTTTGAAACCATTAAAATTTTATCCTTAGTTAAGCAGCTTTGGTATATAAGGGCTGTGGAGACATTATACCTCTTTTATTACATTTTCTAAACCAAATTCCTTGAGATATTGCAAGATTTGCTATGTGATTAATCAAAGATACCCTAAGTAAAGAACCATCTGGGCTGCTATACTCAGCTCTAAAATGATATGTGTTGCCTATAAAAAAAGGTTTAGAATGGATAGTGAGAGGTATGGATGAGCAATATTGATGATAATAAGTGAGATTTTATTGTGATGTTCTGAGCAGCTACTGGAGGCATTCAAAAGAGACGGGACAATCATTTGTTTGAAATGATACAGCAGGGACTTGGACAAGGTCCCTTTCAACTCTATTATTCTTTGTTCTAAAGGTAAAGGTTCCCCTCGCACATATGTGCTAGTTGTTCCCAACTCTAGGGGGCGGTGCTCATCTCTGTTTCAAAGCCGAAGAGCCAGCACTGTCCAAAGACGTCTCCATGGTCATGTGGCCGACATGACTAAATATCGAAGGCACATGGAACACTGTTACCATCCCACCAAAGGTGGTTCCTATTTTTTCTACTTGCATTTTTTTTACATGCTTTCGAACTGCTAGGTTGGCAGAAGCTGGAGCAAGCAATGGAAACTCACTCTGTTATGCGGCGCTAGGGATTCAAACCGTTGAACTGCCAACCTTCTGATCAGCAAGCTCAGCGTCTTAGCCATTGAGCCACTGTCTCTCTTTCAATGTCTATGCATATTGTGAAATTATGTTATGTGGCTGGGTTTATTAAATTATCACATTTCTTAAAAGGCATTCTGTAAGGTTTGCTTTGGGATTAAGCTGCCTAAAGAAGAAAGGAAAGGTTTATCTGTAGATATTTATTCATACATATTCGAATCAATGAAGTAATTAGATATAAAATGTTGTTTCATCTGCCTGCTTTCTTCCTTTCCTCGCTCATATTGCAGAAAAAACACCTCCAATGGTTAATTGGTTTTAATTATTATTATTTTTTAAAAGAAACTTTATAAGAAATGTTTACTATCATAACCAGTCTGCTGGTGCATATTGATGATCAACTATAAGATGATAGATTCAGAAATATTTGCTGTAGCCTGAAAAGATGATTTTGCAAATGGCATGTGACAAGAGCTTTGTACACACACACACACACGAAAACACACACACACACACACACACACACACACACACACACACACAAAACACATACAGAGAATGAAAATCAATGGAGTCACAATTAAGGCATAGTTATGAAATTAAGGAACGTGGTGGCTCAGTGGCTACAACGCTGAGATTGTTCATCAGTTCAGCGGTTTGAATTCTTAGTGCTGCATAACGGAGTGAGCTCCTGTTACTTGTCCCAGCTTCTGCCAATCTAGCAATTTGAAAGCACATAAAAATGCAAGTAGAAAAATCGGAACCACCTTTGGTGGGAAGCTAACAGCATTCTGTGCGTCTTCAGCATTTGGTCATGCCAGCCACATGACTATGGAGATGTCTTTGGACAGCACTGGCTCTTCGGCTTTCAAACGGAGAGGATCACCGCCCACTAGAGTTGGGAACAACTAGCACATATGTGCAAGGGGGAACATTTACCTTTATGAAATTAAGACAAAATGAACGCTTAAATCTTTGAGCAAAGATTCACTGGGAAATGACATTTCTTTTGACAAAAGCTAGCCTGGAAAATGTAATAAGAGCCAAGGTGGCGCAGTGGTTAAATGCAGCACTGCAGGCTACTGCTAGATCAGCAGGTCAGCGGTTCAAATCTCACCGGCTCAGGGTTGACTCAGCCTTCCATCCTTCCGAGGTGGGTAAAATGAGGACCCAGATTGTTGGGGGCAATATGCTGACTCTCTGTAAACCGCTTAGAGAGGGCTGAAAGGCCTATGAAGCAGTATATAAGTCTACTGCTATTGCTATTGCTAATATGTAGCTTATACATTACATTGCCTCACAGTTCAGAAGGATTCACCCCCAGCGGTATGTCCCATAACCTTCTATATAATACAGAAGAACCTTAGGAGGTTTATTCAAAGCTCATTGAGTTCTGCGGGACCTATATGTGGATGGAGGATTTGTCTGAAGGTCTGGTGGGCTTGAAGGAATGAGATGAGACAAACACAGATCTGTGATTTTACCTATATGGTAATTTATTTCTTTCATAGTGAAGCAAAAGAGAGAGCATTCGGAGGACCGAAGCGGAAAAATAAATGTAACCAGAATTAAACCGGAGTTGGCCATGACTGTATTTCTTTTCATAGGGTGGACATTTTTGAACATTTTGCAGCATTATGGATTTAACATCAGTCTTGCCATGTTGAGTTGACCTTGAAGTTTCAACACAGTATGGGCACTTTTTAACTCCCTCAAAAGCATAATTGGCTTCCTTAAGGGGGAACCTTTCTTTGAAAAAGCATGAAAAAGATGGAACCATGCAATGCCGATTGACTGTAAAGTCCATCAAGTACTAAATCTAAAGTGAATAATTTTGCACACCTGTAAATAAGTTATGATTTCTGAGCCATTGAGTACTGTCAATAACTCCAGCCAACTTACTTGGAAAGATTATTTCTTTCCTTAATGTCAACTGCCATTTCTCATCCTTCCTAAAGTCTTTCTCAAAGGTACCCCCATAACCCCAAGAATAACCCACCCAATTCCAGAAAACTCTGAGACAATTTATAACAGACCATATTCTATTAGGGAAAGAGAGCACAGTGATTAGAATGCTGTAATGCAGACTAACTCTGCCGACTGCCAGCAGCTCGATCCTGACTGGCTCAAGGTTGACTCAGCCTTCCATCCTGAGGAGGCAGTATGCTGACTCTGTAAACCGCTTAGAGAGGAATGTAAAGCACTGTGAAGTGGTATATAAGTCTAAGTGCCGTCGCTATTTCACTAATTACTAACTGAGCCGAGGTGGCGCAGTGGTTAGGGTGCAGTACTGAAGGCCATTTCAGCTGACTGTTATCTGCAGTTCAGCGGTTCTAATCTCACCGGCTCAAGATTGACTCAGCCTTCCATCCTTCCAAGGTGGGTGAAATGAGGACCCAGACTGTGGGGGTGATATGCTGACTCTGTAAACCGCTTAGAGAGGGCTGAAAGCCATATGAAGCAGTATATAAGTCTAACTGCTATTGCTATTGCTATGTTTTGCTTCAGTTTGGAAGCATATCTGGTGATATAGTGTCTTTCAACAGACTGTGGGAATTGCCACATGGGTTCACTGATACAACATGGAAAAAGGACCCTATGTGTGGTGGGTGAGTGTCAGTGTATTTGTCCAGAATGGCTGCAGAAATCTAAGCCATTAACTAAAGTTTGAAAAAAAAAAGTAGAACCAGCCATTTTGTTGAGAAAGTTTTTGAACAGAATCATGAGGGGGAGGTCTTAGAGAATGCATATGATTCATGAATGATGAATTATGGATTATTCTAAAATACTAGCTGGATACCCGTGCTCCATTATGAAACTATGTGATTGGGCTTGATAAATCAACACTTACAGTTTGAAAATTAATGAGTAGTTACGATCAGCCTCTCCTCTCTCCTTCTCTCCCTCAAGCTTGCCTCTCCTATCTTTTTCTCTTCTCTCCCTCAGGCTGTCCCCATTGTCTAAACTCCTAGCCCACAGGCCGTATGAGTCCTGCACTGGTCACGCTCATGCCCAAGTGGCAGTTGGAACAGAATTCTTTTCAGGTGGGGAGGGGGAGTAGAACATCTAACTCCTTAGCATCAAAGTGTGTTAACCTCTCTATATAAATACTGTATATGAAATATTAACAATCTGATGGTTATTTTGAAAAATCCTTTCTTAGCAAGCACCTAGAAGCCAAGGGAAACATATAAGTTTGTAGGCTTTACAGTTCTGGAGATTTCATGATTCCTGATAACCTTAGCCAGATTTTCATAACATAACTTAGTTTCCTAACACTTCTCCTGAATGCTTCCGCCATTCCAGGCTTCAGAGATTTTCTCAAATGTAAGATAAAGCTTCCACCCATGAAAAAAAGGTCCTGATCCTATAGCAAACTAAACATGAAAAAGCAGCTGTGGATAGCAATAAATAGCATTATCTTCCTTCATTCTCTCTCTCTCTCTCTCTCTCTCTCTCTCTCTCTCTCTCTCTCTCTCTCTTTCTGTTTGTGTGTCCTATTTCCTTTCCATTCCCATCCTTCATCATTGTAGGAGGGTTAACAAGCAACCAGAGTCAGCTGAAAATGGGACACCTGTAAGTTAATTATCAGTGTGACATTTCCCCCTCTTATTTCCATGAGACAAAGCAATTGCTCATATTTTGTTTTGCCGAAGAACAGTTGCATATATCTGAGTGAAGGTGAGAAAACAGGCATATGAAATGTTCCCGAAAAGAAACTGGTTTGCAACAAGGGGAAAGTTATGATCCTTAGCCATCTTCTCTGTTCGTTTTTTTAAAAATATATTTTTAATTCGCCCTTGTTATTTTTTGTAAGTAACTCAAGGTGGTGAACATAGCTAATACTCCTGTCTCCTCTTATTTTCCTCCCATAATAACAACCCTGTGAGGTAGGTTGGGCTGAGAATGACTGGACCAAAATCCTCCAGCCAGATTTCATGCCAAGGCAGGACTAGAACTTACGGTCTCCTGGTGACTATTCCAAAAGTCACCCAGTCAACTTCCATGTCTAAGGCGGGAATAGAACTCATTGTCTGCTGGTTTGTAGTCTTCAACAGAGGTGTCAAGCTCAAGGGGTGCCTGTGGAGCTGCCCTGGAAAAAGAGAAAGACTGGCCCGCAGTGCCTCTGCCAGTGAAAACGGATCTCGGGAGTGGCAGAGGGTTGCAGGAGGCCATCTCAGCCAAAAACAGAGTTCGCAAGGGCTGCGGGCAGCCTTCCTGAGCTTTGATTTCACTGGCTGAGGGTTGCAGGAGGCTGTTGCAGCGAAAAACGGAGCTTGGGAGCCCATTTTTGATGGCAGAGAGCTCAGGCCACCACAGGTGCCCCTGACATGAGTGATGTCAAGCTGGCCACGCCCACTATGGCCATGCCCCCTCCAGAAGTCAAACACAACCCTCAATGAAATTGAGTTTGACACCCTTAGTTTTCAGCATTAGCCTAGCATTTTGACACTGGCCTAAATAATTTCATTGGAGAAAAACAACACTTTCCCCAAAACCGTGTACCCCGCTGCTCAGTAGAATTTACCATTAGAAACTCAATGAATTTTTAGACAATATCTGCTTTTCAATAATTTCTGCACGCTGATTCTGGTCCTGCCTTCTGTAACTATCAACCGTTGCACGATCCTCCGTGAATATTGAGCTAATGTCTCCTCTCTTTTTTCTCATTTCCATACTAAGCATGGCTGGGACTTAGTTTCCAAGCCTCCTTACTTTCTTAATGACACAATCTATTTTTCAATGTCCTGTTTAAAATGCATTCCTCAGTGCTGAACACTTTGCATCAAATATGGGCAGACAAATAGAGAGCAGCATGGTACAAATGTTTAATGTTGTCTCATCACTACGCTATGCTTAGTGCATGCTAAAATGGTCATTCTTTTGTTAGAAGCTGTTGCACGGCTGTTCACATTCATCTCGTGATGTATTAAAACACAGAGAATCTTTCATTAGCTCGAGGCACCTCACCTTAACAATAATTGATAGTTTATCTATCTACCCATCCATCTATCTATTATCTATCCATCCATCCATCCATCCATCTCTTTTTCTGGTATTCTCCATTTAAATTCATCTTGTTACTCTCCAGGCCTCTTAGAATCTTGATTCTATCTTACATGGTCTTGAATATTGAGCTTGCCGTTAATAATGAATAAAGCAATTTCTTTACCTACTTATATTTCTCTAAAAACAAAAGCATAAACAAAGCTGATAATGATTAGGTTGATGTAGAGCAGGGGCAGTGGTGGGTTTCAAAAATTGTTCGAACCTACTCTGTGGGTGTGGCCTCCTTTGTGGGAGTGGCTTGGCACCCATGTGACCTGATATGAAGACGCCGACGACACTTGTCAGAACCACCTTAAATTACCTCACACACAGCACTGGCATTCATAAGAATATGATGTAAACTTGTTTTTTAAAAGGTGTCTTTGGTTTGCGTTAAAACAACTTCAACACACGAAATGTTCTGATTGCACCACAAACGCAGTAGTCATCCTTACCTTTGAGCAGTTCAGAGCATGGCACGACAAAACCGCGCTCAACTAAGCCACGCCCGATTAAACCGTGTCGCTGACGTCATCAACAGGGTGACAACAGCCAGCGCGGAGAAAGAAGGGCGCTTTAAATAGCGCTTTGAAAGCAAGCTGATTCAACTTAAGGTAAGGGTTAGGTTTAGGGTTAGCTTTAGGGTTAGGTTTAGGGTTAGGTTAAGGGTTAGGGTTAGGGTTAGGTTTAGGGTTAGGTTAAGGGTTAGGTTTAGGGTTAGGGTTAGGGTTAGGATTAGGATTAGGTTTAGGTTTAGGGTTAGGTTAAGGGTTAGGTTTAGGGTTAGGGTTAGGTTTAGGGTTAGGTTAAGGGTTAGGTTTAGGGTTAGGTTTAGGGGGGTTAGGGTTAGGTTTAGGGGTTAATTTTAGGTTTAGCATTTACAGCGTGCTTTTGTCTCCACGCTGTTGTCGCCCTGTTGATGACGTCAGCTATGCGGTTTCGTCGAGCGCGCTTTAGTCGAACGCGGTTTTGTGGTGGAACCGTTCAGAGAACCAGCAAACAGGCTGGCCCCACCCCTGCTACCTCCCAGCCTCCCAGCTGATCTTCTTTTGTTGCCCTGAACAGGAGAATGGTGCTGGAAAGCAGGTTAGTGGGGTGGGGAGGGAATGGGGATTTTGCAGTATCCTTCCCTTGCCATGCCCACAAAGCCACACCCACAAAGCCACGCCCACAGGACCAGTAGTAAAAAAAATTGAATCCCACCACTGAACTATATATGTGTGGGGGGAAAAAACACCAAAGCCAACACCCTTTTTGTCGGAAGTTGATTGTCACCTGTCAAAGTTGAAATCCAGCCACAGTCAAAGAAGCAGCGTGGTTTCTTGCCTAACTCATTCTTTTAGCTAGATAATTCACCAAGAATGGTGAAAAAGATGCAAATTGTAAGCGGCATGGATGCCAGAGCAATGTGTGATGGTATCAGGCTCAGTTCTTAGGCCTTCTCCGGATCCCATCTGCCAGCCAGTGTCGGCTGGCGACTCCCCGGGGGAGAGCCTTCTCTGTTGCAGCTCCAGCCCTCTGGAACGATCTCTCCGTGGAGATCCGGACCCTCACTACCCTCCCGGCCTTCCGCAAAGCCGTTAAGTCCTGGCTGCTCCAGCAGGCCGGGGTTTTTTCGAAATATCCAGCCCCCCAAAAGATTGTGACTGTTGTATATTTTAATATGTTGTCTTGTGTATTATCCCCTTCCCTTGTTTTATTGTAAGCCGCCCGGAGTCCTTCGGGAGTGGGCGGCATACAAGCTCAATAAAATGAAAATGAAAACGAACGAGTTCTCCCTAATGCTGCTGAAGCCCAAGATCCTATGTAGCCAGTCACAAAACACTCTCTGATTTATGACCTTCTGAGTACAAAGGATGCTGAAGCACCGTTAAGCCTCTGTAGGTCTGAAGTTTGGTTAATGCATGGATGGAACTGTGCCAGTAGAATCCACGTAAGCCATTCTGAGTTTCCCAAAGGAAGAGCTGGATAAGAGGCATAAAGCACTGACGTAATCCCCATTGTGTAATTCAAGACCCCTTCACATTTGCTCTAGATGTGGTTGTCGCGGAAAACCACTTCCGTGCAGATAGGAAACCTTTTGCCTCCATTCACGTTCGCCCCGCTTTGCTTCTAAACCCCAAACCGAGTGAAACAGTTTCCTTTGGTTTCACAGAGCACAGCATGTGTATCGTAGAGAATCAATTTTCAGCTCCCTTCTACAGATCGCGGGTGTCTCTATCCCACAAAGCTTTGGAGAAAGAACTGTGAAATTGTGCAACAGAAAGTGTATGAAAAGACACAGCACCAAGTGTCTTCTGTGCCTGTTATTGAGTTCATAAGTCACACATGAGAAGTAACTTCAGTTGGTGCGCCACCTCCGCTTTTCGGCTTTCATAATCTACCTCATAAGCTTGTTCCAAAGTTGTAAAACTCTACCGGAGAAGCAGTTCACCTAGCTAAATAATATGAAACTTATTAACAACCCTTTGCACTACATGAATGACCTAACCCAGGGGTCAGCAGCCTGTGGCTCTGGAGCTGCATGTGGCTCTTTCATTTCTCTGCTGTGGCTCCCTGTGGCTCAAAATATGCATCACAACCACCATTGTGCGACACCCGCTGGGAGGTGATTTATTGAGTTTTTCAACCCCCAATAGGCCAGCCATGGTTAAATCCAAGAAAAGAATGTTTAAGTCAACCACATATACTAGTTTTATGGCCACTCAGGAAATAGGCACGGGGAAGGTTTTATGGCTCCCGGTGTTTTCTTTTCTGTGGGAAACAGGTCCAAATGGCTCTTTGAGGGTTTAAGGTTGCCAACCCCTGATCTAACCCTACACTTATATACTGGCAGCATATGATTCTGATGACGCAAAGGTTCATTCATCAGCCACTTTTATAGTTGGTTCTTGACATTTATTTCCCCTCCTGAGGACAACAACACAATAACAGTGATGGAGAGATTGGTCTTTGTGCCCTGCTAAGCAGATCCATATAATATATTCCTTATTTCTTTTCACCTCGAGAATGAAAATCAAGTCATGGAAATCCCAAAGGTGCTTCTTTTTCAACAGGCAATTGGACTTTCTGGTTTTTCTTTGAAGGCCTTTTGCTTCTCATCCAAGAAGCTTCTTCAGCTCTGATGACTGAGAAGAGAAACATCATCAGAGAAAAACCAGAAAGTCCAGTTGCCTCTTGAAAAAGCACCTTTGGGACAACCATGACCTGGATGATGGAGAATCTCCATAGACTTTTGAATCCGTACACCATATGGAAGGTGAGTTGGAAAATCTCCATTAGACAAATTTTGTTGTATTTAAGTACAATGGCAATAAAGATTATACTTAGACATTTATCTCCTGCAGAACTTTAATTTCCCATCCCTCCATATTCTTTTGATTTTTTTTTGTTGAAGATCTGAAGTTTGTTCCAGTTTTCTACGCAAGCATGAAAAGGTGATTTAGCACCCCACATTCTTTGATGGATGGAACGAAATGCTTCCATGCTAATTCTGATAGGCCGGTTTGAAAGTATGTGCCTGGAGCTGTATGGTCTTAATCAATAAAGAATGTTCTTGTATGGTGTTCTCATGTGGTGCTTCATTTCTGGACCCTACGGGACACAAACAAACCTTGCAATGTAAATTCCTCTTCCAGCCCAGCAAAAGCTATTTTGATGCACATTAGGCATCAAAAGGAGAAAGTATCTCTTGGTGCAGGAAGGAACCAGCTCTTGTGATGCATCTAAAATAGCCCAGAGAATAGCAGGCTGAAAAGCTGTAAGAAAAGCCAACAATTTCACAGCTTTTCACCATCCTCAGGAGGCCTTACAGATTGCAGATTAACAGAGTTGGAAGGGACCTTGTAGGTCTTCTAGTCCAACCCCTCACCCAAGCAGGAGGCACTGAACCATTTTTGACAAATGGCAGCCCAAACTCTTCTTGAAAGCCTCCAGTGATGAAGCTCCCACAACTTCTGAAGGCAACTTCTGTTCCATTGGTTGATTGTTCTCACTGTCAGGAAATCCCTCCTTATTTCTAGGTTGAATCTCTCCTTGATCAGTTTTTATCCATTATTCCTTGTCTGGCCTTTGGGTGCCTTGAAAAATAACTTGACCCCCTCCTCTCTGTGGCAGCCCCTCAAATGTTGGAAGACTGCTATCATGTTTCCCCTGGTCCTTCTCTTCACTAGATTAGCCATGCCCGGTTTCTGTAACTGTACTTGATATGTTTCAGTCTCCAGTCCTCTAATCATCCTGGTTGCTCTTTTTCTAGAGTCTTAACATCTTTTTTATTGTGTGGTGACCATTATTCTAAGTGTGATCTTACTAGGGCTTTCTAGAGTGGTGTTAGCACCTCACATGATCTTGACTGTATCCCTCTGTTAATGCAATTTAGGATTGCGTTGGCTTTTTTGGCTGCCGCTGCACACTGCCTGCTCATATTTAACTGGTTGTCCACTTAGATTTCTTCTAAAGAATGAAGATGGGTGAGAAGGAGGGAGAGAAAAGAGCTCCCTAAAGGCTGTACATATTTATGTCCCCTCTCATCCCCATTAAAACCAATGGCTGCTGTGTAAACTCTCATACCTTCATCTTAGCTTACTGTCTGCATACCAAGAGCTCTCCACCTCTGGATAACGTGAAGAAAAAAAATATGCATCTTTTCCGGAGGTGAGATTCTACCGTTTTTTCAGGCAAACTGGTAGCTCCAACTATCAGCTGGGAGTGAACCAGTTCACTCTGACTTTGAAATGGGCCAGGGGTGGGTTCCTGCCAGTTCTAACATCTTCTATAGAAGAGGTTCCACAAATCTACAGCGCCATTTAGAACTGGTTCCAATTCCCTCCCCCCGTCCATCCGCACATCATCAAGGTGAAGAGGGAGAGGAGGAATTCCACAATTGAAGTCCACAAGTCTCAAAGCTATCAAGTTTGAACACCCCTGGGTTTGTTTTTTCCTAAATGATTAGAGGTGCAAGGGTCTTGTAACTTGACAGCTTTAAGACTTGTGTGCTTCAAATGCCAGAGTTTCTAAGCCAACATTTTGGTTGCTAAGCACGAGCGTTCTTAAGGGAGTTTCACCACATTTTACAAGTTGCCCACGCCCACCCTGTCACATGACTGCCAAGCCACTCCCACTCAGTCACATGGCTGGCAAGCTACTCCCACAAAGCAGGCCACACCTACAGAAGAGGTTCTAAAATTTTTTAAAACCCATCACTGAAGTGGGCCCACCTTCCCACTCCTGTGTCAGCTGATTGGCGTGGCAGAGTGGATCGCCATGACTCCGCTGTTTTCCTCACCAGCAGTAATGCGGAAGGTGAGTTTTTTGTAAACTGTGCACACATGCTTAGTGCACACCAGGCACGTGTGCGACCGAAGTGAGCACGTGCAAGCAAAGTGCGCACTCAGCAAACTGGTTGTTAAACCAGTATGATCCCACCCTTGGTCTTTTCCCCGTGGTTAAACCTGTGAAGCAGAGGTGGGTTCCTACCGGTTTGTACCGGTTCAGACGAGTAAGTAGTAACTTGGCCTGCCACATCCCGGAACCAGTTCTATTGTCTATTATCTTGTTTTTTTTGGTTCTGCACATGTGCAGAACAATCTTCATTGCAAAAAATTATTTTTTCCCCTTTTCTAATGTTCTGCACATGCACAGACCTTTTCAGCTGCAAATGCTAAGTGAGCGCACAACATTTTTTGCATGCTGGACCAACAGTAAGATTAAGATTAAGATTTAGTTTATTTGTATGCCGCCCTTCTCCGGGAGGGACTCAGGGCGGCGAACAACTCAAAAGGGGAAAAGGGGATACAAACACAATACACGTAATTAAAATACACAAGAGTCATACAGCCATACAAGTCGAGAGGGGAGGGGAACTCATCAACCCCAGGCCTGCCGGCACAGCCAGGTTTTGACGGCTTTCTGGAAGGCTTGGAGAGAGGTGAGGGTCCGAATCTCCGCGGTGAGTTCATTCCAAAGGGCCGGAGCTGCTACAGAGAAGGCCCTCCCCCGGGTGGTAGCCAGATGGCATTGGCTGGTAGACGGAACCCGGAGGAGGCCGACCCTGTGCGATTTAACGGGTCTATGGGAGGTAATTGGCAGCAGACAGTCTCTCAAGTACCCAGGTCCAATACCATGAAGGGCTTTATAAGTTACGACTAGCACTTTGAAGCGTATCCGGAGACCGATCGGTAACCAGTGCAGCTCGCGGAGGATAGGTGTAACGTGGGTGTACCGAGGTGCACCCACAATCGCTCGCGCGGCTGCATTCTGGACGAGTTGTAGTCTCCGAATACTCTATACAGTAATTCCAGTAGCAACCCAACCCTGCTGTGAAGGCTTCGCTTCAACATTCAGTTCCGCAAAATTGGAAAGTGCTTTCCCTCCTCTAAATTAGCAAAACAACAACAACAACAACCAAAAAACAACCAAGTGGAAATGTTGACATGCAACCTTCCTTCCTATCCTCTCGTACTTCTCACGCCAAAGTCATTCTCTTTTGCTTTCATTGGCCGTGGCAAATGAGTAGCCCTATTCCCCACCTTCTTCCTCTCTATAGAAGCAAATGGCTAGCAGTGCAACGTATAATAGAGTTACTTGGAAAGCTGCACCTTCGTAATTAGATATTGTTTTTTTTTATTGCATCAAACTTTTCTCTGCACCAATGTCCTTTTCATCCTCAGTGTACTAAATTAAATATCTGCCCCTTGTAGAATCTGATTAATCTATACTAGATTAAAATCAAATCATGTACAAAATCAATTTCGCTTAAAGTACAATAATCTCAGCTCATCAAGATCCTTTTTCTAATAATAATGAGAAAGGTTGCCCTTCCTCCTTCTTTCTTTCAGATTTCTTTTTCCCCCCTCTTTTTCCCTTCAACGTTTTACTCAAAGGTTTATTTTCATAGCCCGTCATAGATTATGACCTTATATATCTTTATCAACTCTTATTACAAAAAAAAATTGCTAAGAAGCCAAAGGCGAGATAAGGCTGGTTATGAATCTCTCTAAAGATTTCCAGGTCAAGTCAATTTTTTCCCCCTTTAATTGATACTGGATAAACTTTGAGGGATTTTTTAAAAATATTTTATTTAAGGACGAATGACAAATATTTAAGCCTTTGGGGGAGGGATTATACTGACATTGGATCATGGGATTATCTGTAACATCAATGTTGGGGAATTTGGACTGGTTTGTCCTCTTGTCAGAAAATAAATCAGACAGGAAAAAAAAGAGGGTCTTACAAATGTTAATCGCGTATTCAATCATTTCTTACACTAAGCAGCTAGAAAAATAGGAGCAAGATGACGCAAACTAAAAGGGGGAAAAAAGGAATAGGTATTGGTCATTCTTAGGAAGTTAGGATGGGATTTTCCAACTTTTCAGTACCGCCAACCCCCCCCCCCAAAAAAAAAGACCCAATAAATTAATTTGTGCATTCTCTCTCCATGAATAAAACTGGGATATTCCATCTGTTTACCAGGTCATGCTATGAATTCACAGGAGAGTGAACTGTGATTCATTTGCAGTTTACTGACACTTACAGGTTAACAGAGTTGGAAGGTACCATGAAGGTCATCTAGTCCAACCCCTCTGCTCAAGCAGACCCTACATCATCTTTGACAGATGGCAGCCCAGTTTCTTCTTGAAAGCCTCCAGTGATGAAGCCCCTGCAACCTCTGAAGGCAAAGCTGTTCCATTGGTTGATTGTTCTCACTTTCAGAAACTTTCTCCTGATTTCTAGGTTGAATCTCTCCTTGATCAGATTCCATCCATTATTCCTTGTCTGGCCTTCAGGTGCCTTGGAAAATAGCTTGACCCCCTCCTCTCTTTGACAGCCCCTCAAATATTGGAAGACTGCTTTCATGTCTCCTCAGGTCCTTCTCTTCCCTAGACTAGCCATGCCCAGTTCCTGCAGCCGTTCATTCTATGCTTTAGCCTCCAGTTCCCTAATCATCCTGGTTGCTCTTGGTTCAGAAACAGAAGCTTACACCATCTTAAAGAAGAAATTTCCACAGTGGCAAGATTTTGCAGATCAAACACCTGCTCTACTTCAGGGGTGTCAAACTTGATTTCATTGAGGGACTCATCAGGTTTTTGTTTGACCTCTGGTTGGGTATGGCCATAGTGGGTGTGGCTAGCTTGACATCACTTGTGTCAGGGGTATCTGTGGTGGCCCGAGCACTCTGCCAGCGAAAATGAGCTCCCAAACTTCATTTTCGGCTGGGACGGCCTCCTGCAACCCTCTCCCAGTGAAAATGTAGCACATGATCGTCCCGAGCTCCATTTTTGCTGGCAGAGGCACTGCGGGCTGCTTCTTTGCTGTTTTAAGGGTGGCCCCATGGGTGAGATCTAAGCACCTATGGCCCAGATCTTATAGCTATAGCAGTTATAGCAGTTAGATTTATATACTGCTTCATAGCCCTCTCTAAGCGGTTTACAGAGTCAGCATATCGCCCCCACAGTCTGGGTCCTCATTTCACCCACCTTGGAAGGATGGAAGGCTGAGTCAACCCTGAGCCGGTGAGATTTGAACTGCAGAACTGCAGAACTGCAGTCAGCTGAAGTAGCCTGCAGTACTGCACTCTAACCACTGTGCCACCTCGGCTCTATCTTCTTTGTTGTGAACTGTCATTGCAACCCATCAGAATTCCTCTCTCTCCTTCCACGCCTCTCTCTTCTTGCATTTGTGTTCATTCACAGAGTCCTCGCAAATTCATGCCGCACAGCGCATAAGGTTGCCTAAGTTGCTTTCTGAATCCATTTATGTGGTCTCAGCTTGATACGTCCACGCGGGGAGCATAATGCTTTGATTGGCCTATGATCTTATCTTCTTAGAGCTGCCCAAGATTAAAGAACAATTGAAATTCATGCCAGTCAAAGATAGAAAAAGAAAAGCTGATCTTGGAAGAAGTTGAATTAAATTTATTCCAGCTGGGGTGGATGGTTTGCATTCTGTTCGAAAGAAATCCTGTTAAGAAAGTCACATTCTGCTCGAAAAGCTCTTATGTGATTGATATTAATCAAGTGTGACTGATCTTTCCTGACCTCCAACACCAGACCATATTATATAATGGTAATAACGCAAGAGTTTGAGAGGGGGGGGAATTAAATCTGCATTAGGCTTCTGCAAGGGGAAGAGCAGAATTGTTCAGATAAAAGCAAGTTTGTTCATTTATTCAAATCTTTGTCTTAGTGTATCTCCGAGTAACTCATGGTAGCCTGTGCTTTACGGTGACCCAATTTAAGTTGAAAATAATTTCACACATTGTAGCCAAGGTGCAAACAGATCATATCTTTCATTATCCACCACCCTTAAAGCCAAGCATTTTTAGCTTAGTAAGGATATTATTGTCAAACTACTACTCTGTTGTTGTAATATAGTTCCTTGTGTAGGTGTGTGTCACCCATGACCCAGTTCATAACAGGGCTTGCAGAGCCACGCTGAACCACACAGGAGAAAACAAACTCCTAAAACTCCATAACATCCTGATAGTTCATAACATAACATCCTGAGATGTGCCCTACCAATGACGCCCAGGATTTGACCATATATAGACTGAGCAGTAGATTAGAAATTGTACTTTTACAGGCTGTTTTTACCCACATGCTATTGCTCCTCCTGCCTTTGTCCTATCTCAATAAAAGGGGCTCTCAGACCCCCAATCTGGGTTGCTCCATCCCGAGAAAGATCGTGTCGTGTCTTTTCTCCACATTGGCCTCATGGACGAACCACGGGAACGTTACACTCTGTGTTTGCATTGTAGTTTCCTACCTAATGTACTAATGATATATGATAAATTAATCAAACAATCAATCAGTTACTGAGTTTTGCAAACAATTGGACAAACACCCAAAGCTAAACAAAGCGAGGCTGTGGCATACAATTGAAAGAAATCCAGGAAGCTTGTATTTGTGTAGTCTGTCTGTCTGGCAAGAACCAAGAGTGTTAATTCAGTGAGAATGGACATGTAACACTTATATCCATTCTAGGCAGTTAGAGAACTTCACAAATAGTGGTGTATCTATGTAGCTCAGGGTTACGGTAAAAGTAAAAGTTATCCTCGCACCTATGTGCTAGTCGTTCCCAACTCTAGGGGGTGGTGCTCATCTCCCTTTCAAAGCCGAAGAGCCAGCACTGTGCAAAGAAGCAGGAGACAGTCTCCACTAGATACCTAACCTCTAGGCTCCACCAATCTCATATAACCTATAGTCACGTCACACACCAGGTCAGTCTTGCCAGCCTATAGTGCAAAGCAAGAGAAGAGAGAGGAAGAAATCTCCACATTTCACTCCAGAAGGAAGGAGATGAATGGCAGTCCTGAGTTGTACATTTGAAAATGATGTAGTAGTAGTAGTAGTAGTAACAACAACATCATCATCATCAACAACAACAACAACAACGATTATGGCACAAACCAGCAGTGGTAATTCCAGTGGTAATTGGCACACTGGGTGCTCTTCCAAAAGCACTGGAATTACATTTAAAAACCAGTTAAAAATTGACAAAATCACCATCAGTCAAATGCAAAAAGCCGCACTGCTTGGATCTGCACGCATATTACGAAAATACGTTACAACGTCCTAGGCCCCTGGGTGGGGCCCGACTAGTAACCAATGCCAAATCCGGCGAAACAACTGGCCGCTGTGATACAATTCTGTTGTTGCTTAATAGTAGTAGTAGTAGTAGTAGTAGTAGTAGTAGTAGTAGTAGTAATAGTAGTAGTAGTAGAGGTGGTGGTGGTGGTGGTGATACAGTATGTCTTATTAGGCACATGGTGGCTCAGTGGCTAAGACACTGAACTTGCTGATCAGAAAGCTCGGCAGTTTAGGGGTTCAAATCCCTAGCGCTGCGTAATGGAGTGAGCTCCAATTACTTGTCCCAGCTTCTGCCAACCAAGCAGTTTGAAAGCTTGTAAAAATACAAGTAGAAAAATAGGGGCTACTTTGGTGGGAAGGTAACAGCATTCTGTGCGCCTTCGGCATTTAGTCATGCCGGCCACATGACCACAGAGACGTCTTTGGACAGCGCTGGCTCTTTGGCCTTGAAATGGAGATGAGCACCGCCCCCTTAGAGTCAGGAACGACTAGCACATATGTGCAAGGGGAACCTTTACCTTATGTCTTGTTATCACTGCATTATCCACCTCCTAAGAAAAATGCTTCTTCAAAAGAGGCTAAAAATTTGACTGTGACCTTCCAACATGCAACCTGATTAGCTACCTTTGCATATTTGAGATTGTAGATGTATCTGGGGCAAGAATCTAAACTCAAATTGACTTTGGGACAGGCTATTCTCATTCTTCTCAGCAAGGTTGATGCCTTATGGCAATTGCACAAAGCATAAATAATGGAACTGCACTAACATACCTCCCTCAATTGGCATTCAATTCCTGTTCAGTCAGAAATAAAGGACTTGCATCACACTGCGCAAAGGCCTTCCTTCATCTTGTGTAATGCAGCTATAAACAGAACTTATACTTCATACTTTACTCCTGGATTACAGAATGCTATTTAGACCAGAGAAGGCTTGGCGTAGAATTCCATCTCGAAAAGAATGGATCAATAGACTTGATTTTTTTTTTCTTTCCAATCCATATATGCAATAAAATATCCGTATGGACCCATTCATTCCACTGAATCCAATTTTGTATGCCCTAAAAATTGCTGACTTGTTTCTCATGCTAAGCCAAAAGGCGGATTTATCAAGCTCCAAACTCAACTGAGCCTGCAATCTTCAACATGCTTACAAGGGGTAACCTCCGCGGCGAAGGCATAAATATGATGGAGAGAAAGTGCTTAGTTGATATTCTGTCTGAATGCGAATTTCATGGTGTTGCACTGGACACAGAGTGTGCGTCCTGACGCAACTGAAAAGTGCTGCACTTTGCAATATTGGGTAATGCTCACACACCAACTGACACTCAGGCACTTGTTCAACAAAAAAAAAATATTGAGGCTCTAGAAAGAGTGCAGAGAAGAGAAACAAAGATGATTAGGGGACTGGAAGCTGAAGAACGGTTGCAGGAATTGGCTATGCCCAGATTAACAAAAAGAAGAACTAGGATCAACCTTTTCTCCAAAGCATCTGAGGACAGAACGAGAAGCAATGGGTGGAAATTGATCAAGGAGAGAAACAACCTAGAACTAAGAAAGAATTTCCTTACAGTTAAAACAATTAATCAGTGGAACAACTTGCCTCCAGAAGTTGTGAATGCTCCAACACTGGAAGTTTTTAAGAAGATGTTAGATAACCATTTGTCTGAAATGGTATAGAGCAGTAATGGTGAACCTTTTTGGCACCAAAGGCCCCAACTGGAATGTCTGTGCATACATGTGTGACTGGAACATTGGAAACCACAAAACCAGCTGGCCGGTGTGCATGCCTGGTTTTTGGGCATTTTCAGGTCATTTTCAGGCTGTTTTAAGTCCCTAAATAGCTGAAAAATGGCCTGAAAAATGACCATGGGCATATTTGGAGTTAAAAAACAACAACAACAGCCTGAAACTGTGTCAAAAATGGCCTGAAAAAGGCCTGAAAACATCCCAGAAAATGCCCCCCAAAATGTTCCGAAAAACAGCTGGAAAAACAGATGTGCATGGCAGAAACCAGAAGAGCAGCTGGCAACTGCACACATGTCCACAGAGGGGGCTCTGCGTGCTACTTATCATGGCACGTATGCCACAGGTTTGGCATCACGGATATGGAGTTTTCTGCCTGAGCAAAGGGGTTGGACTAGAAGACTTCCAAAGTTCCTTCCAACTCTCTTGTTCTGTATAACTTTGATGGGCACAAAATCAGATGGATCTAATTTTGTATTCATTGAGTTATTAACATAACTTGCGGTGTAAAGGAATATTAATGGTGGCACTCATCTAATTTTGCCTTCTCCAGGAACTCCAGCCCACCACACTTCATTCGAATGGAAGAGGCAAGCTTCGTTTGTGCTACATTCTAAAATTTGAATGAGCATCTTTGTATATTTTGTGGCACAATTGCTTGAATAAATGCATTATGAATGCTAAAGTCCCAATGCCCAAGTTTGCTCACAAAAGGAAGGCGGGGGGAAGGCAATAGAATGTGTAACATGTTTAACTAACCCAAAGATGAAGCTTCATTGTTAAGAATGATTGTAAATATTTACTCTCACAAAAAGACAAGGCCAACTGCTACCACAATGGCTACATACTGCAATTCATAGAAACACATTAATGTTGAACAAGTTTATTCTTCTTGTAACTGCTGCTAAAGTTAAACTGTTGCTAAAGTTAATCTGCCTGTTTCCTCAACAATAGCAATAGCAATAGCAGTAGACTTATATACCGCTTCATAGGCCTTTCAGGCCTCTCTAAGCGGTTTACAGAGAGTCAGCATATTGCCCCCAACAATCTGGGTCCTCATTTTACCCACCTCGGAAGGATGGAAGGCTGAGTCAACCCTGAGCCGGTGAGATTTGAACCGCTGACCTGCTGATCTAGCAGTAGCCTACAGTGCTGCATTTAACCACTGCGCCACCTTGGCTCGAGGGGAATGTGTGTTTAGCTGGATTACCAGAGATTTCTTGCCAGATTATTTATTTACTTAGCGTATAGCGTATTTCTTGCCAGAAATACACTGGTATTTCAAACATTTAGGATTTCATTCCATTTAAAAAGAAGTTCAGCCTGTTGGAACGATGTTGTGTTAACTCTGGAACCCTTCGGTTCATTCACACAGAGTGTTTAGCAGAACACATGTGTAAATTCAACAGTATTTATCGAGATAAACATATTTCTGCTTCCAAAGGACAAGTGCTCCCAAAAGTTCAGACATCCTGTTTTGCTGGGACACTGCAAACTCAGTTCCTGGGAGTCTTTCTGACTAGTATACAGTTCATCTGCCTTGAATCCACACTGTATATCAGACATTAATACAATTGAACAGGTCTAGAGGTATTTCATGAGATGAGTCTTCTACTCCTCTGCTCACAATAGAATCCCTTACACCACCCGGCTTGAAATTTTGGGTTTGGACAACCTGGAACGATGGTCTGACCTAAGCATAGTACACAAAATTGTCTGCTACAACATTGAACCTGTCAATGACTACTTCAGCTTCAACCTCAATTGTACACGGGCAAACAATCGATACAAACTCAAGGTTGACCACTCCAAACTCGATTGCAGAAGATAGGACTTCAGCAACAGAGTGGTAAATGCCTGGAATGCTCTACCCGACTCTGTTGTTATATCCTCAAGCACCCCACAGCTTCGGCCTCAAACAGTCCACCGTGGACCTCACCCCATTCCTAAGAGGTCCGTAAAGGGGGCGTGAACCAGAGTGCCTACCGTCCCTATTCTACTGTCCCCATTTATTTGTACCCATTTCCTGTGTTCATGTCCATGTTTATACTTAGACCTGTTGTCTTGTATATGTTTGGCAAACTAAATAAAATAAAATAGTAGTAGCAATGGTACGAGGTGGCGCAGTGGTTAGGGTGCAGTACTGCAGGCCACTTCAGCTGACTGTTATCTGCAGTTCAGTGGTTCAAATCTCACCGGCTCAAGGTTGACTCAGCCTTCCATCCTTCCGAGGTGGGTGAAATGAGGACCCAGACTGTGGGGGCGATATGCTGACTCTGTAAACCGCTTAGAGAGGGCTGAAAGCCCTATGAAGCAGTATATAAGTCTAACTGCTATTGCTATTGCTATATAACTTCAGAGAATCTATGTCCACCACAACAAGCATTAGTAATTTCTGATTCCTTGCCATCAGCTAACATTCCTGGGAATTTTTGAAGGCCAAATAGAGGAACCTCAACCTGAGTTCCTAACATAGGCAAGCAATATCAACACAGAGAAAAAGAGTAACCCAACTTAACTTCCATTCTTTTCTTTTGTTTGCATTTTGAGAATCCAAATTACTAAAAAGGAAAGTTTGCATGTATTCACGAGACAGAATTTTAGTTCTGGAAGGAGCCTTGGAGATTTCAGATCTGGCCTGCAAATCTCCAGGAGTTAAATGACAGAAGCAAAAGAGTATTATTTTCTGTCTGAAATACAGTATCTCTTCTCCATCATTCCATCCCTGGAGGCTTTTAAGAAGAGACTGGACAGTCGCTTGTCTGGAATGGTATTAGCATCTCCTGCTTGAACAAAGGGTTAGACTAGAAGACCTCCAAACCCCCTTCCAAACTCTGATATACTTTTTACTCTCCTAAGCATATCTCTTTAAAATGCATTTTGATCACCAACTGCACACGTCTGTGGTTATTTCCCCCCCCCCCCAATGTTTTGTTAGCTTGTTGAAAGTTGAATAGCTGTGTTGTTGCCTCCTTAGTGAGCCTGCAGAGCATAAAGTCATTTCTTCCATACTCAGCACTCCTTTTGATAGGCAGATCATCCCAATCCTTGGTAGCTAAATGGATTTTAATTGTTAGAACTGCATTTTCAAAGTCCTGCTAATCATTTCTTGGACTGTGCTTTTTTTCCCTTCTTACCATTTAGTTTACAAAGCAAAAAGAGAGAGGTTTGTTTGTAGAAAGAATGCTGTCCCTTATTTTTTTTCCTCCTCATTTAAAGCTCATCTAAATTGCTTTAACAGAGGAATACAATCAAGATCAAGGGAGATACTAATACCACTCTATAAAGCCTTATTAAGACCACACCTAGAGTACTGCATCCAGTTTTGATCACCACACTGTAAAAAAGATGTTGAGACTCTAGAAAGTGCAGAGAAGAGTAACCAGGATGATTAGGGGACTGAGACTAAAATATACGATGAACAATTGCAGGAATAGTCTACTGAAGAGAAGGACCAGGGGAGACATGATAACAGTCTTCCAATATCTCAGGGGTTGCTACAAAGAAGAGGGAGTCAAGCTATTCTCCAAAGCACCTGAGGGCAGGACAAGAAGCAATGGGTGGAAACTAATCAAGGAGAGATTAAATTTAGAAATAAGGAGAACTTTCCTGACACTTAGAACAATTAATCAGTGGAACAAAAGTTGCCTTCAGAAGTTGTGGGGGCTTCATCACTTGAGACTTTCAAGAAGAGCTTGAACTTCTATTTGTCAGAAATGGTGTAGGGTCTCCTGCTTGAGCAGAGGGTTGGACTACATGACCTATAAGGTCCCTTCCAACTCTATTAATCTGTTAAATTTATTAAAACAGTAGTTTCTAATTCAGGATGCAGTGCCTTGTAGAGAGAGTAAAATAGACAGGCAAATTGCCTGAAATTTGCAGCTTTGTGGTTTAGGATTATCTTGCAGATTCTTTAATTTTCAACCACAGGAGGAAAGGAGGAAGATAATATTGTCTGCTATTGTTAATTCTATATATTGTGATTACTTTGCAAAAAGAGATGTATACTTAATAGAAGTATATTATTACATACTAGAGAAACTAATTAAATGAGGCTTGCCAGTTGGTCTCTTCTGCTGGTAACATTATGTATGCCTCTTTAGAAAGATGTTTTTAACGGTATTGACATGGTTTACATTTTTTTTTTATTAAAAAATCTGGGATGGGAAGTTGAAATGACAAACTATCCTAAAACACTGGTATTTTCTGATGGTTTTGCATCCAAACATTAATGAGCTTTGACCTCTGCTTAGCTTCTGAGATTAGCCGAGGGACAGCCATCTGCTATGGATTTTATCAATGTGCTAAATTTAATTTACTGTACTTCCTGGGGTTATTGAAACTCTCCAGTCAATATTACAATCTCCCTGTCTCGCATTAAGGCCACGATACACAACTTCCTACACTGATTTGGAGGCCATAGTCATTTCTAAACGAAGTGTGGAAAATTTACAAAGACAGAAACCTTTTGATGTAGTCTTCTTCTACCAGAAATAGGATCTGGTTCCTTCTCATATATTTTTTTCCCCATAACATTAAGAGAAAAGCTTAAATCACCTTTTCACAGCCTTCTCTCTGTGTGTTTTGTTTAGGTTTTAGTTAGAATGGCTGGCCACGATAAATTGATTGCTTCGGGTTTTCTGGCCTCACTTGTTCTTTATTGTATTTCCCTCCCTTTATTTTAATATTGATAGCATTGAATCAATTTTATCTTATTTCATATGCTTCTTGGGAAAATGTTGTATTTTGAAAAAGGGCAATATGTCTGAGATTGCAAGTATTTATTTGTATGCATGGGGAACATGTCCTAGTTACAGTTGTTTGCAAAAATGGAAATAAGACTTTGGCGATGCAGATTTGATTTTTCTCACCATCGTATTCAAAACTAAGCCCATCTCTGTGTTTCATTTTCCATTTCTAATGACATAATCTGAACTGAATCAACTTTGTGTACCGTAAACTCTATAATAACCAATGTTATTCTCTTCCCGATCATTTTTTAAACTATTATATCTTGGGAATTTGGGATGTTTAACTTCAACGACAGATATTCTGCTTCAAAACAGAAATGAAGGGGGGGGGAATGAAATATTTATAATATTCCTCTTTCTTTTTATACATGCAGCTTTAGGCACAATGCTAGAAATAGATTCCATTTTATTTCAATCTATATTGGGTGTTGAATATTTCAATACATATTTCCAATTTCCAGGAGGCTCTACCAGTTTTCAAATTAAGCTCCCCTCCCAATCTTTGGAATTAAATTCAGAAAAAAAAATCATCGATACTGACATTCAATCAAATACCCACAAAATTAATTAAATGAATTAATTAAAAAACATTTAACATTATATTAAAGCATGTTTAATTAAAGAACATTAAGGAATGTTGTAGTATCATATGATTTAATTCAATTTTTTTGTTATGTGATTTAATTCAAGCTGTTAGGCCTGCAGCCATCTTTTCTTTTGGATCTTTGGCCTGCCACACTTTCTATTATTCTGCTAGCCATTTTCTATTGTGGGAAAATGGGAGGCAGGATTGTAGGATTTAGATGGTATGTAGTCACAACAAAATTCTTTCTAGAAAACCAAAGTCATCCTTTGTCTCTGCATCTCTGCACCTGACCGGAACTGGATGGGTGGAACTGCCAGCATGACAGTGGAAGATTGGACCATGTGATGGACTTGTGAAAGTGGGGGCAAGTTTGTGAACTTTCAATTGGTTGGAGAAAATGGGGAAGCTTTCAGATTCGGGTTTTCCCAGATGTGCCAACATGGCTCTCTTAATAAATTGGAACTTTGAGCAATACTTTGCCTTGGACTCTGATTTACTTTTGGATGCTCTTTGGAACCCTGACACAGACTTTAGCTAACATTAAATAATGTTACTTGTACTATCATGTGATTTCATTCAAAAAATACCCATCAATGTAGTTCTCTCTTTGCATTTTCTCTCAAAGGGGCTAAAAACAGCATTTCCTAACTCAATCTTTGTGGCTGTTCACTTCTCACCTGGCCTGGCCCTGAAGTAGGCCACATCTCAATAGTGGTTTCAGCCTTGGAGTTGGGGTTGTCCTATCCTGATTCTGTTTCTCTATAACTCGACAGTCACTTAAACTGAGAATGGAAGAAAATATCTCCAGTTAAATATCACAATGCAGTGCTCCACACTTTTATTGCCACAAAATTTGAGAAGGACAAATCAGAAAATGGCTGCTGAATGGAGAAGGCTTGCTTGGTGACAAAATGGCAGCTACGGTAGCCATCACCACTTCCAGAGCCGAGGTGGCGCAGTGGTTAGGGGGCAGTACTGCAGGCCACTTCAGCTGACTGTTATCTGCAGTTCAGCGGTTCTAATCTCACTGGCTCAAGGTTGACTCAGCCTTCCATCCTTCTGAGGTGGGTGAAATGAGGACCCAGACTGTGGGGGCGATATGCTGACTCTGTAAACCGCTTAGAGAGGGCTGAAAGCCCTATGAAGCGGTATATAAATCTAACTGCTATTGCTACTATTGCTATTCCAAACACTCAACTTAGCAGCCGGCAGACGGAGGCAAAAATAATTCCAAAGCACGAGAGCTGCAGGCTTGCCATTTTAATTTACTAAGAATACCTATGATGCCCGTCTAGTATTACAATAATAATTGGAAATTAATACGGGGAATACTAATGCTGGGGGTAGGATGTGGGTGATGCTTTGAAGATGCCAGCTTCCAGTCATCCTGCGATGCTTTATTTATTTATTTATTTATTTCTAACGAGGTAGCAAAAGAAATGAATGGTTTCATAAATGCATTGCTGCTTGCCACGAAAACCCGGAATTATTATGTGTCTGTTCTTTGTTAGCAGAGTAAGGGATGAGCTGCGTTCCTCCACTCCGTGTGATAGTCTACGGAGTAAAATCTGTGTGTATTACTCTGCCAGATGTTGGCTTAATAAAAGATATCAATTTGCCTAGTTTGTCTCTCATTCTCCGAAACCAATATAGCAGCAATAATCAACCCCTAACTGTCTTTCATAGGTCATCTGTTTAATCCTCATTCAATTCCGATGCCATTATGCTGGATCAGTGTCAGGAGTAACAGAAGGTTTTGACTTTAAATATGATTTCTGTCTCCAAATTGCAAATCTCCAATTTAGTTAGCTGCTGCCAGCCAGGAGGCTGTCAGATCAACATCACATCCCTTTTGTTCTTCAGAGGATAAGCCTAATGGTCTAATCTGTTCACGGGAATTCAAATGGCTGAAAATGAAACTCAGTTTCTTTGAAGAAATACAGAGGAAGAACACAGCTCAGCAAGTCGTTTTTTTTTTCCACCCAATGTGTCTGACAGAAATGAACTACTTTCAGTGGGGCTCGTGCAGAATAGCTACCTCTCCGTTTTGAATTTGGAGGATGTTGTCGTTCTTTTGAATCTATGGTCTGCCACTCTAGCCAACTTTTCAAATTTGCATCGCTTTTTTTTAATTGATTTCTTTTGATTAGCGTGACCTGCCCAGGTGGCATAAAACATTAATAAATGATGGTTATCTGTCCCCCCAAATGAGTATACATGAAATGCATTAAGAACGGTTGCAGGAACTGGGTATGTCTAGTTTAATGAAAAGAAGGATTAGGGGGTGACATGATAGCAGTCTTCCAATATCTCAGGGGCTGCCACAAAGAAGAGGGAGTCAAGCTATTCTCCAAGGCACCTGGGTGTAGAACAAGAAGCAATGGGTGGAAACTAATCAAGGAGAGAAGCAACTTAGAACTAAGGATAAATTTCCTGACAGAACAATTAATCAGTGGAAAAACCTGCCTCCAGAAGTTGTGAATGCTCCAACACTGGAAGTCTTTAAGAAAATGTTGGATAAACATTTGTCTAAAGTGGTGTAGGGTTTCCTGCCTAAGCAGGGGGTTGGACTAGAAGACCACCAAGGTCCCTTCCAACTCTGTTATTCTATTCTACACACTTGGCCAATAAAGAATCATATTCTATTCTATTCTATTCTATTCCACTCCACTCCACTCCACTCCATTCTATATAAATACTAACCTATACATTACCTCTGAATGTATGGATCTAAGAATATGACATGAACTTCAACTTCAACAATGATTTGATGCAATTTGATATGGATATAAAAATAACTCCTATCTTTCTGATTCTTCTACCCAAAGGCCTTCCAACGTCCCAGTAGCAAGAGTGTTTTATCCTCCTTCATCATCATTATCATCACCATCAAACTTCAAATGTATTATAGCCCTCCAACTCTGGCACCTTTGCCGCTGGGACAATTTACTAACACGTTGATATTAACTGATGCTCTCAGAATTCTGTTCCATTTAGTCCATCCCATTTGTAGACCTTTAGATAGGAGAACATCAGAAACATCAGAATATTAGAAAGATAAAGATTGTTTTTAATCCCTAATTCAACAGGGAAAGAGTTCTTCCCCATGTGGAATGAAAGGGCTATACACCTTTATCAGCGGTAGAGTTAACAATTCCAAGAGCTTAATACCAACTGTTAGCTTCTCATTAAAATAAAAATCTTGAGAAGAGGCAGGATGTACAATTCACTCTGAAATGAAGCAGACCTCTCACTCAAAAAGATGTGGCTGTACTGTATATGCATAGTAGCCCTTAGCAACAAGTTGAAATTAACTACAGTAATTGTTTCCCCCCCTCCCTTTTCTCTATTTAATACAGGCCCTATAAAAGAGCCAGCGTGAACAGAGAATGCTATTGAACGAGAGAACTGCATAGCCCTGCACAGTCATCCAAGTTGGAACTTTGGGAATTGTGATAATCCCAATTCATCTTCAGTGGAGAAGAAAGGTGAACTGCCACCAAGGAGATATTCATTTGAAGAGTTACTGCTATAACAACAATTTCATATTTGGAGAAGCAAAACTCTCTCTCTCTCTCTCTCCCTCCCTCCCTCCTCTCCTCTCCTTTCTCTTTCCCTCTCCTTTCTCTCTCTCCTCTCCTTTCTCTCTCTCTTTCATTTCTCTCTCTCCTTTCTCTCTCTCTCCCCTCCTTTCTCTCTTTCTCTTTCCTTTCTCTCTCTCCTTTCTCTATCTCTCCTCTCCTTTCTCTCTCTTAAACTTTTTGATCTCTTTTGCACACCAATACCTCAAATAACATCTGTGGGTTTTGAGATACTAGTCTTTCTTTCTTTCTTTCTTTCTTTCTTTCTTTCTTTCTTTCTTTCTTTCTTTCTTTCTCTCTCTCTCTCTCTCTCTCTCTCTCTCTCTCTCTCTCTCTCTCTCTCTCTCTCTCTCTCTCTCTCTCTCTCTCTCTCTCTCTGTCTTCCCAGATTGCACATTATATGCAGGCATATTGTAGAAATTCAGACTGATACCTCAAGGAATAGTAGCCATAAAGAATGGGGGTGGGGGGGGAGGAAGGTGTGTAGAAATGGAATTTCTCTGTGGGTAATGAAAAAAAGTCTTTATTTGACTCTGCATGGCTCTAACTCTCTGTAGATGATTGTGGACGTAAGTCCAGGACAAAAGACACTGGGAAAATGTCCTCCTAGTTCAACATGACAAGTTGTTTCTCCTTCTCCTAAGAATCCTTAAAGTATGCAGAATTCTCATCACTTTACACTGTACTACGTTGACCACAATGAATCCAGTCCCCTGATCTTCAGAAAATAACATTTGAGGAATGAGGTAAAGGTTTTTTGGAAAAGAGTACTAAGAAAGTCTCTGTTGTATGAATAACATTCCATCTTCCTCCTCTGATCCAAGTCTTTCAATTCTGAGCATAAGAAGCATGCCTCTTATTATTTAAAAAGGTCATCAGCATTAAGGGAATTGCAAAATGCAGTGTTAATCAATAAACCTTCTAAGATTCTTGATGCATATTAATTGAGGCCACAATACTGTCTGTCTGTCTGTCTGTCTGTCTGTCTATCTATCTATCTATCTATCTATCTATCTATCTATCTATCTATCTATCTATCTGTCTGTCTGTCTGTCTGTCTGTCTGTCTATTATCTATCTATCTATCTATCTATCTATCTATCTATCTATCTATCTATCTATCTATCTATCTATCTATGTATATTTGCATGTACAAGGGACGTGGTGGCTCAGGGGCTAAGACTCTGAAACTGTCAATCAGAAAGGTCTGCAATTTGGTAGTTTGAATCCCTAGTGCTGCATAACGGAGGGAGTTCCCGTTACTTGTTCCAGCTTCTGCCAACCTAGCAGTTCAAAAGCACTTTGGTGGGAAGGCAACAGTGTTCCGTGCACCTTCGACATTTAGTCATGCAGGCCACATAACCACGGAGACGTTTTCGGATAGTGCTGGCTCTTCAGCTTTGAAACGGAGATGAGCATCACCCCCTAGAGTCTGGAACAGCTAGCACATGTGTGCGAGGGGAACCTTTACCTTTATGTGTGTGTGTGTGTGTGTTACATCCATCCATACATACACAAATATATGCTGTACTTACACACACACACACACATTTTCACAGTTGTAGAAGAAGAGAGATTTGGTAGAACTGCTTGAAATCATGTTATCTTCTCTGAAGGGTTTGGAAACAAGGTTCATTTTTGCTGCTATAAAGCTACCTTTCTGATTGCTTACTAAAAATGAATATACATACTCAAGGTCAAGGATAAGAAAGTGAGGAAGCTTTTACTTCCCTTCTCCGTCAACTACTCAAAGCAGTACACACACACAACCTTCTAGCATATGGAATATTTGCTTCAGATAAGCACCTTCACTTGTCCTTCAGAAGCAATACACATTGGAGCTGCACCGATAAGCTCACTCAAGACATGGATGAGAGGAGAAGTCATCTCAGAGCACTTGTAAGCCATCTCTGCTTCTGTCCCCCAGTTCGTCAAAAACAAATTGAAGATGATCTGCAATTGTATTTCATTCTTGTAACTGAGCCATGCTGAAAAGAAGAAATAACAGTTCTGTCCTGCCAAAAGCTCCCATAATCTTGCAGCAGAAGCAACACCAACAAGAACATCTCTCCTGTATGCAGACCCAAATATACACACTGATCTTTTAGGAGGAGGAGGAGGAGGAGGAGGAGGAGGAGGAGGAGGAGGAGGAGGAGGAGGAGGAGGAGGAGGAGGAGGAGGAGGAGAAGGAGAAGGAGAAGGAGAAGGAGAAGGAGAAGGAAAAAGAGGAGAAGAAAGAAAAGAAGAAGAAGGAGAAGGAGGAGGAGGAGAAAAAGAAGAAGGAAAAGGAGGAGAAGAAAGAGGAGGAGGAGGAGGAGAAAGAGAAGGAGGAAAAGAAGGAGAAGAAAGAGGAGGAGGAGGAGAAGGAGAAGGAAAAGGAGAAGAAAGAAAAGAAGAAGAAGGAATAGGAGGAGGAGGAGAAAGAGAAGAAGGAAAAGGAGGAGAAGAAAGAAGAGGAGGAGGAAAAGAAGGAGAAGAAAGTATGAGGAGGAGGAGAAGGAAAAGAAGGAGAAGAAAGAAATGAAGGAGAAGGAGGAGGAGGAGAAGAAGGAGAAGGAAAAAGAGGAGGAGGTAAAGAAGAAAAAGGAGGAGGAGAAAGAGAAGGAAAAGAGGAGAAGAAGGAGAAGGAGAAGATGACAATCGATCAAGTTGCTACCATCTAGAGAACTGTTGTGGCCACTGAAGCCCATGAGCAAAGAAGCTGAATTTTGATGTCCATCTACAAGTTTCAGTGTAGTCTGAAGTATGTTACACTTGAGCTTAAAATAGATCAGTTTAGCTCCTGAGGAGGAACATTATATCAGCTTGGGATGGGGCTGATTCTGAAATGGATCCGTTTCTGGGAAGTCCAAAGCAACTGAGAATCAAAATGCTTCCAAGAACGTTGATGTAACTCATCAACCCCACATTAAGGAAGGAAGAACCAATGCTCTTTTCAGTCGCTCGGGCTTACTTCTCACCCTCTGCCCACAAAATAAACAACACCTCCACAAATCTTTTCACTGCTATGAGCTCCTCCTTGTCTAACCCCTAAAAATGCTGCAACCTTCCCCTGGATATGGGGATTCCAACAAAGCTGAGCTTTCACACTATGAATCTTTTTTTTTATTTTTCTTAGAGGAAAAAATTCTCTGCCCACCCAACGGTTTGCTGAGATACAGCCTTGCACGTATCAGGACAAAGAGTTTGATTACTGTTATGTGCAAGTAATGCTAAGTCCACAGTAAAAGCTGTGGATTTTTGCATTCATGAATTTAAAAAAACACACAAAATTGAAAGCCTGGTATTTTCAGTCAGTCAAATTTCCAAGGAAACAAAGGTTTGGCCTCATAGTTAGGAGCAACAGACTAACCTAATTATAGAGTTTAATGCCAACTGGGGGCTACCATGAAGGGAACAGCAAAATGGACAATGTACTAAATTTGGTGCAAATGCTGTAACAATAGATACATTTACTCCTCAACTTACACCTCGGATTAGATGTTGCTTTCTTTTTAGTAGTTTCAAAGAGGGCAGAGATACAAGTTAGACG